>NW_026875874.1:0-18347 GCF_032173495.1 Musca vetustissima | reverse complement strand
TTTGATGACAAATGACAAACAAATGACGGATGACAATTATCTGTAATTTATCGTTTTATATTTAATATCTGTCATTGGCAATCTGTCATTTTCCAGTGTGTCTTGTGTCAGTTTTTATTTGTCGTATTCCGTCTGTGGTTTCGAATTTGTTTCGACCATTTTTAGTCTTTTAGCCACTTTTAAAGATATAAAATAAGAGATATTAAATAGAAGACGACAAATTATAGATGAAAATCACAGTTGACAAATCACAAATGACAAGTGGCTGATGACAAATGTCACATAGAAATGGCAGAAGACAAATGACATTTGACAAATGGAAGATGGCAAATGACTGGCGACATATGTCATGTCATTGTCATATATCATAGGTCTTATGTCAGTAGAAATTTGTCGTATGCTATTTATCATTTCTCACTTGTCATCGGCCATTTGTTTTAGGTCAGATGACAAATGACAGATTGCATTTGCAAAATGACAGACGACAAGTGATAGATGACATATGGCAAATGGCAGATGACAAATGACCGATTACAAGTGACAGATGAAAATCGACCCATAGCAAATGACAGACGAGAGATGACAAATTACAGATAATAAATGACAGATGACAACTGACATAAGCCATATGATATGTGACAATTACATGACATATGTCATCTGTCGTTTGACTTCTATTAACTTTCATCTATCATTTTTCATCAGATAGAAAATAACAAACAGCAGATGACAAGGACAAATGTCGTGACATATGTTATTAGTCATCTTGTCATCTTCCGTCTGTCATAACAACTGGCATAACATATATGTAATATGACAATGACATATGACAGTTGACAAATAAATGATGATCATCTCTCACTTGTCATATTTCATTTGTCAAATGTGATTTTCATCGGTAATTTATTGTTTTCTATTTTACATTTGTTATTTGTAATCTGTCATTTGATGACAAAGGACAGAAAGATGTCGACTTTCGGTTAGCAGATGACAAATAACAGACTAAAATGGCACAGACAAATGCAAAACGACAAGCGTCAGATGACAAAAAAATATATATTATATTGGCAAATGACAGATAACAACTGACATAAGAAATAGTTTATTGGGTAGAAATGTTGATGAAAATTCTAATAACAAGAAACCATGTGTCGCAGACACATTTACTGAACCGCTTGAAAAAGTTTGTTGTGCGATTTTGAGGCAAAAGACACTTGAGGTGAAAACAATATGATGAAAGTTGTTCACTGATGGTGGATAATGATTGTGAAGTAGTATTCCTTAATTTCACTAAAAAGAAATCTTCCACTTGAGGTGGAAGACAGAAGATATATAACCACTGGAGGTGGTTAAAGAGGTGATCAAGGTTAATAACATAGATCCCTCGAAGAATAAAATTTGATGAAAGATGAAATTCACTGGAGGGGATACAAATATGAAAAAAGTGAACTAGAGGTGGCTATGAAGCCGATCAAAATTAATATAACTGATCCTTTCAAAATAATTTGTTTTTAATTTCCTCTAGAGCTAAATAAATAAAAACATTTAAAATCATTAATGGTTTAAAAGTTTAGAATAGAATAAAATGCCTTCGAAACGTTCCACTAGAGGTGGTCATTGGTAAAAAATATGTACAATATATATGTATATATATATATATAGAATATGGGTTTTGTGTGGTGTTGTTACACATTCTTTATTGGAGTTCTTTATCAAACTGAACATATTAAAATAATTAAAGCTAAATGAACTAATAATTATTGTTTACTACTGCTTACCCCTTCGAGACTTGTAGATTATTATATTGCAGTTCGTTGGATAAATTACTATGATAAAATACTCGTATGTTTAGTGTATGGCTTAACAATGATGATGAATATTATTGCTGACACTCTGCCTCGTGTAGAGTGTTGTATTAAAATATATTGGATGAACAATTGTTATCGCTCACATCGTCTGGCCAAAGTATTAGGGTGGGACAATGGAGATTGTGTTAACTTATATTTAAGAAGAATTCCAAATAATAGACTAGACAGATGTAAAATCACAGACGAAAGATGAAAAATAACGTGACATATGCTGTTTGTCATCCGTCAATTGTCATTTGTGAACCGTGATTTTCATTTGTAATTTATCGACATTTATTTTACATCTGTCAGTTGCCATCTGTATTTTACCTATGACAAATGACAGATATCAAATGCGAAATGACAGACGTAAAATGACTAGTGACAGATGACAAATAACAATTGAATAAGATATTTTATATTGAAAAATGACAGATACCAACTAACAGATGGCAGATGCAAGTGACAGATGACAAATGACAGTTGACGGATGACTAATAAAATATGCCATGTCATCTGCCCCTTGTCATCTGTCATTTGCTATCTGATGAAAAATCATAGATGACAGTTGACAAACAGCAAACGACAGATGACATAGGTCATGTAATTGTCATATATCATATGTCTTCGTCATCGGCCACTTGTCATTTGTCAACTGTGATTTTCATCTGTAATTTATCGTATTTTATTTAATATCTGTTACTTGTTATCTTTGCACGTTGCAGATGACGGAATATGACAAATAACAATTGGCATAAGACATATTATTATTTGTCATCTGTCAACTATCATTTTTCATATGTCACTTCTCATCTGCCATCGGCAAATTGTCATCTGTTTCATCTGTTTCCGTCTGTGATTTTAATTTTTTGTCGACAATTTTAGCCTGTTATTTGTCAACTGTCGTTTGTCATTTTTTAGATGTCATATGTGCTCTGTTATAGGGTATCCGTCATTTGTCATAGGTCAAATGACAGATGCAAAATAAAAGACGATAAATTACAGATGAAAATCACAGTTGACAAATGACAGATGACAAACAACATATATCATGCCATTCATCTTCCGTCTGTCTTTTTGCATCTGTTAACGACCATTTCATTTATTCCAAATTGTTTTCTGACATTTGTCAACTGTGGTTTTCATCTGTAATTTATCGTCTTTTATTTTACATCTCTCATATGATAACAAATGACAAACAAATAACGGTTGACAATTATCTGTAGTTTATCGTTTTATATTTAATACCTGTCATTGGCAATCTGTCATTTTCCAGTATATGTCGTATGTTAGTTGTTATTTGTCATATTCCGTCTGTCGTTTCACATTTTTTTCGACCATTTTTAGTCTGTCGTTTGGCATCTGCCACTTTTAAAGATATAACATAAAAGATATTAAATAGAAGACGACAAATTACAGATGAAAATCACAGTTGACAAATGGAAGATGTCAAATGACAGGCGACACATGTCATGATCATATATCATAGGTCTTATGTAAACTGTCATCAGTAGCAAATAACAAATAACAGATGACAAAGGACAGATGAAATGGCAACTAACCTAAGACAAATTATGTATATCAAATATAATACCATAAATGTTATCTGTCATTTGCCAATATACGGAAGATGACAAATAACAGATGGTAAATGACATTTGACAACTTACATAAGACATATGATAAATGCTATGTCGTCCGTCATGTGTCAACTGTCATTTTTTTCTTATTTTATCATCTTATATTTTGACAATTTACCGGTGGCAAATGACAAGTGACAGATAACAAACGGCACATGACAAGTGACAACAATTACACATGACATGACATATGGCATCGTCATTTGCCAAGTGTCATTTGTCATTGGTTATTTGTTATGTAATTTGCCAACTGTGATTTGTCAATTGTCATCGTGATATATAATATGTCTTATGTCATTTGTTATGGCGGAAGATGACAAGTCTTGTAAACATGTCTTGTATAATCTGTCATTTATCACCTGTTATTTGTCATTGGTCTATCGATTGTTATGGGTCGCTTTTCATCTGTTACTTGCAATAGGGCATTTGACATCTATTATCTATCACTTGTCGTCTCTCATTTATTATTTGCGATCAATAATTTGTCATCTGTTATTTGTTATCTGTCATTTGCCAATATATTATGTCATTTGCCAATATAATATTTTTATTTGTCAGTTGTCATTTGTCATCCTCCGTACGTCGTTTTGCATTTGTTTTGGCCATTTTTAGTCTGTCATTTGTCACCTGTTAACTGCTTGATTTCATCTGTCCTTTGTAATCAAATTACAGATGTCAAGTAAAAGACAATGAATGAAAGATGAAAATAAGAGTTGACAAATGGGAGACGGCAGTAGACAAATGGCAAACCGCAGATGCGGTTGTCATCTGCTATTTGTCATCGGCCACTTGTCTTCTATCATTTGTCAACTGTGATTTTCATCTGTAACTTGTCGTATTTTATTTTAGATCTGTTATTTGTCATCTGTCATTTGTTATCTGTTTTTTGTCATCTCTCATTTGATGACAAATGACAAACAAATGACGGATGACAATTATCTGTAATTTATCGTTTTATATTTAATATCTGTCATTGGCAATCTGTCATTTTCCAGTGTGTCTTGTGTCAGTTTTTATTTGTCGTATTCCGTCTGTGGTTTCGAATTTGTTTCGACCATTTTTAGTCTTTTAGCCACTTTTAAAGATATAAAATAAGAGATATTAAATAGAAGACGACAAATTACAGATGAAAATCACAGTTGACAAATCATAAATGACAAGTGGCTGATGACAAATGTCACATAGAAATGGCAGAAGACAAATGACATTTGACAAATGGAAGATGGCAAATGACTGGCGACATATGTCATGTCATTGTCATATATCATAGGTCTTATGTCAGTAGAAATTTGTCGTATGCTATTTATCATTTCTCACTTGTCATCGGCCATTTGTTTTAGGTCAGATGACAAATGACAGATTGCATTTGCAAAATGACAGACGACAAGTGATAGATGACATATGGCAAATGGCAGATGACAAATGACCGATTACAAGTGACAGATGAAAATCGACCCATAGCAAATGACAGACGAGAGATGACAAATTACAGATAATAAATGACAGATGACAACTGACATAAGCCATATGATATGTGACAATTACATGACATATGTCATCTGTCGTTTGACTTCTATTAACTTTCATCTATCATTTTTCATCAGATAGAAAATAACAAACAGCAGATGACAAGGACAGATGTCGTGACATATGTTATTAGTCATCTTGTCATCTTCCGTCTGTCATAACAACTGGCATAACATATATGTAATATGACAATGACATATGACAGTTGACAAATAAATGATGATCATCTCTCACTTGTCATATTTCATTTGTCAAATGTGATTTTCATCGGTAATTTATTGTTTTCTATTTTACATTTGTTATTTGTAATCTGTCATTTGATGACAAAGGACAGAAAGATGTCGACTTTCGGTTAGCAGATGACAAATAACAGACTAAAATGGCACAGACAAATGCAAAACGACAAGCGTCAGATGACAAAAAAATATATATTATATTGGCAAATGACAGATAACAACTGACATAAGAAATAGTTTATTGGGTAGAAATGTTGATGAAAATTCTAATAACAAGAAACCATGTGTCGCAGACACATTTACTGAACCGCTTGAAAAAGTTTGTTGTGCGATTTTGAGGCAAAAGACACTTGAGGTGAAAACAATATGATGAAAGTTGTTCACTGATGGTGGATAATGATTGTGAAGTAGTATTCCTTAATTTCACTAAAAAGAAATCTTCCACTTGAGGTGGAAGACAGAAGATATATAACCACTGGAGGTGGTTAAAGAGGTGATCAAGGTTAATAACATAGATCCCTCGAAGAATAAAATTTGATGAAAGATGAAATTCACTGGAGGGGATACAAATATGAAAAAAGTGAACTAGAGGTGGCTATGAAGCCGATCAAAATTAATATAACTGATCCCTTCAAAATAATTTGTTTTTAATTTCCTCTAGAGCTAAATAAATAAAAACATTTAAAATCATTAATGGTTTAAAAGTTTAGAATAGAATAAAATGCCTTCGAAACGTTCCACTAGAGGTGGTCATTGGTAAAAAATATGTACAATATATATATATATATAGAATATGGGTTTTGTGTGGTGTTGTTACACATTCTTTATTGGAGTTCTTTATCAAACTGAACATATTAAAATAATTAAAGCTAAATGAACTAATAATTATTGTTTACTACTGCTTACCCCTTCGAGACTTGTAGATTATTATATTGCAGTTCGTTGGATAAATTACTATGATAAAATACTCGTATGTTTAGTGTATGGCTTAACAATGATGATGAATATTATTGCTGACACTCTGCCTCGTGTAGAGTGTTGTATTACAATATATTGGATGAACAATTGTTATCGCTCACATCGTCTGGCCAAAGTATTAGGGTGGGACAATGGAGATTGTGTTAACTTATATTTAAGAAGAATTCCAAATAATAGACTAGACAGATGTAAAATCACAGACGAAAGATGAAAAATAACGTGACATATGCTGTTTGTCATCCGCCAATTGTCATTTGTGAACTGTGATTTTCATTTGTAATTTATCGACATTTATTTTACATCTGTCAGTTGCCATCTGTATTTTACCTATGACAAATGACAGATATCAAATGCGAAATGACAGACGTAAAATGACTAGTGACAGATGACAAATAACAATTGAATAAGATATTTTATATTGAAAAATGACAGATACCAACTAACAGATGGCAGATGCAAGTGACAGATGACAAATGACAGTTGACGGATGACTAATAAAATATGCCATGTTCAGTTTTCATTTCCAATAATTTTGTTGACAATATCTGTTAACTTATTTATCTGATCCTGTATTTTAGAGTTCATTGAAATCTGTTTGTTGAATTTATAAATTCCTCCTTTCGAAATTTCTGTTCCTCAAAGTCGGGTGACCCCGCTATTATTTTTAGTGCTGTTCCCAAGATGTTAATACTTCTTGCGTGTCTGTGGTGAACATACAATGATTGTAAGAGGGAACGTATTCGCTTAAAATCAGACTCGAGTATCATCACCATATGCGAGTAGGGGAAATGCTCCATAAGTTTTCGGTTTCGTCCTCAATTTCCAAATATATTGTCAGATTTGTTGTATGTCGTAAGTAGTCAAAGTGCTGCCAAATTATAACATCCTCATCTTCAATCGGCATGTAGTAGGAGCCAGAATAGTCAATTAATTTTGTGTTAAGGGGTCTGATAAGCAACTTCATCAAAGTCCTAAAATTTGTTTTAAAAAAGAGTTGTTAAGTATAATCGGATTATACAAATTTAGAATCTTCTCATGTTGTTCTTGTGGACCACCATATGGGTGTCGGTTTGTTTCCTAGTCTTTTGTTGTTTTTCAATAGTACAACTCACCTACTTCAAATGTTCTATTTTGCCAGGAGGCACTGTTTCTTTAATTTCCTCCCTTAATTCGGATGAGGAGAATTAATTAATTATTGATTTATTATTGATTGAATGGTCCGATTATATTTTATTGTTGCTGGTAAAATAAGGTCAACTGTGCTTTCCATTTTCTTTCTAATTTGAGGCTTCCAGCTATTTCAGAAAGTGTACTATGAAAGCGTTCGACTTGTCCATTTGAGGTGCTATGAATTGCTATGCAGCAATTTCATTTGCCATTTCTGAAAAATAATAATCAGAAAGTGTCTTTTTAAAATTTTCCTGAGCTGACCTATGGGCACGGTTATGTTTGATGGCAATAATTTCCCTCTGTTCATTTTTTATCAAAAATGTCTTGGACAAAATTTTTGCAGTGGCAAAATTTAGTAGCAGGAGAGTATCTAACCAATTCATGCTGAATGCAGGCTTAAGTTGGCAGATCGCAATGTATTGCCATAATAAAATTTCGTTTAAGTGGGAAATTTGCCTCCCGGAGGACAATTTGGTTCCTAAAGCAATTGACCGGTTTGTCTGTAGACTCAATGGTGTACGTCAAAGATATTTCTCTGTGTACCGTTGCGAGATCTGAGTGATTATCATTTTCCAAAACATTCAATGATTGAGACTCAAAACGTTTCCCGGTGCACATAGATTCTCCATTCAGAGTATGAATGTTCTGTCGTGAAAGGCGACCGCCACATAATTTCCCTTCCCAGGTTTATAAATAATTTTGGCAATATGTTCGTCAACAAATACGGACCAACGTTTTATCTTAGAATTCGGGTTTCTATCTATGTTTACGTTGTCGACGTAAACATAGCATGACTTTCAAATTTGCTCTCTCAAGACATCGTCGATGACCCTGGTAAGGATTTTACAACGTCTAAGGACTCATCTCAACGAATTTCATTGCTAATTTCACCATCCCTATAAGTTACGACTTTTATTAGTGTTGTGAATGTCCTCTCCGCTGATGATGTTGTCGCCGCTGTCCTCTTTTGCTTCTTATTTCTACGCATCCCAGACTGATTTCGAAGACTGGTAACACACCTTCTTTCCAAGTATTCGGTACTATATATTTTATTATTATTATTTTTTTTAGCCCCACCAATTAAGTGTTTTGGGTTTTCTGAATATATTAAAATACTTAAAGCTATAAATGAACTAATAATTATTGTTTACTACTGCTGACTCTGCGCGACTTGTAGGGTATTATATTGCAATTCGTTGGATAAACAAATATGATGAAATACTCGTATGTTTGTTTTGGCTAAACATGATTGCTGACACTGTGCCTGGTGTAGAGCGTTGTATTGCAATATGTTGGATGAACAATTCCTTTTAGTTAGGGACATGTGTTAACATATAGGGATTGTGTTAACATATATGAAAGAAGAATTTCAAATAACAGACTAGAAATGGTCGATAACAGATGTAAAATGACAGACGAAAGATGAAAACTAACGTGACATATGCTGTTTGTCATCCATCAATTGTCATTTGTCAGCTGTGATTTTCATATGTAATTTATCGACATTTATTTTACATCTGTCATTTGCCATCTGTATTTTACCTATGACAAATAACAGACACAAGTGGCCGATATCAAATGCGAAATGACTGACGGAAAATGACAAGTGACAAATGACAAATAACAACTGACTAAGATATTTTATATTGACAAATGACAGATACCAACTAACAGATGACAATTTACAGATGGCAGATGACAAATGACAGTTGACGGACGACTAATAACATATGCCATGTCATCTGCCCCTTGTCATTTGCTATCTGATGAAAAATCATAGATGACAGTTGACAAATAGCAAACGACAGATGACATAGGTCATGTAATTGTCATATATCATATGTCTTCGTCATCGGCTACTTGTCATTTGTTAACTGTGATTTTCATCTGTAATTTATCGTCCCTTATTTAATATCTGTTACTTGTTATCTTAGCACGTTGCAGATGAAAAATTACAGATTAAAAATGCACGAAACAAATGCAAAACGACAGATGGAATATGACAAATAACAATTCGCATAAGACACATTTGTCATCTGTCATCCGTCAACTATCATTTGTCATATGTCACTTCTCATCTGCCATCGGCAAATTGTCATCTGTTATCATTAGTCAATATAATATATATCATTTGCCAATATAATATGTCGATTATGCATGCATTCAAAATCTGGTAAGGATTTGACAACGTCTAAGGACTCATCACAACGAATTTCATTGCTAATTTCACCATTCCTCTTTTGCTTCTTATTTCTACGCATCGCAGACTGATTTCGAAGACTGGTAACACACCATCGTTCCAAGTATTCACTTTTCTATATTTTATTATTATTATTTTTTTAGCCACATTGGGCACCAATTAAGTATTTTGGGTTTTCTGAATATATTAAAATACTTAAAGCTATAAATGAACTAATAATTAGTGTTTACTACTGCTGACTCTGCGCGACTTGTAGAGTATTATATTGCAATTCGTTGGATAAACACTCGTGTAGAGTGTTGTATTGCAATATGTTGGATGAGCAATTGTTATCGTTCGCATCGTCTGACCATTGTATTAGTTTGGGACAATGGAGATAGTGTTAGCATATATGTAAGAAGAATTCCAAATAACAGACTAGAAATGGTCGATAACAGATGTAAAATTACAGACGAAAGATGAAGATAACGTGTCATATGTTGTTTGTCATCCGTCAATTGTCATTTGTCAGCTATGATTTTCATTTGTAATTTATCGACATTTATTTTACATCTGTCATTTGCCACCTGTATTTTACCTTTGACAAATGACAGACACAAGTGGCCGATATCAAATGCGAAATGACTGACGGAAAATGACAAGTGGCAGATGACAAATAACAACTGACTAAGATATTTTATATAGACAAATGACAGATGCCAACTAACAGATGGCAGATGCAAGTGACAGATGACAAATGACAGTTGACGGATGACTCATAAAATATGCCATGTCATCTGCCCCCTGTCATCTGTCATTTGCTATTTGATGAAAAATCATAGATGACAGTTGACAAATAGCAAACGACAGATGACATAGGTCATATAATTTTCATATATCATATGTCTTCGTCATCGGCCACTTGTAATTTGTCAACTGTCATTTTCATCTGTAATTTATCGTCTTTTTTAATATCTGTTACTTGTTATCTTTACGCGTTGCAGATGAAAACGTACAGATTAAAAATACACGAAACAAATGCAAAACGACAGATGGATAAGACATATTTGTCATCTGTCATCCGTCAACTATCATTTGTCATATGTCACTTCTCATCTGCCATCGGCAAATTGTCATCTGTTATCATTTGCCAATATAATATGTCGTATGTCAGTTGTTATCTGCTATTTTCCGTCTGTGATTTTAAATTTTTTGTCGACAATTTTGATGACAGATGCAAAATAAATGACGATAAATTACAGATGAAAATCACAGTTGACAAATGACAGATGGCAAACAACATATATCATGCCATTCATCTTCCGTCTGTCATTTTGCATTTGTTATCGACCATTTCATTTATTCCAACTTGTTTTCTGACATTTGTGAACTGTGATTTTCATCTGTAATTTATCGTCTTTTATTTTACATCTGTTATTTGTCATCTCTCATATGATAACAAATGACAAAAAAATAACGGTTGACAATTATCTGTAGTTTATCGTTTTATATTTAATACCTGTCATTGGCAATCTGTCGTTTTCCAGTATATGTCGTATGTCAGTTGTTATTTGTCATATTCCGTCTGTCGTTTCACATTTTTTTTCGACCATTTTTAGTCTGTCGTTTGGCATCCGCCACTTTTAAAGATATAACATAAAATATATTAAATAGAAGACGACAAATTACAGATGAAAATCACAGTTGACAAATGACAGATGACAAGTGGCACATGGCAATGGCAGAAGACAAATGATAGTTGACAAATGACAGGCGACACATGTCATGATCATATATCATAGGTCTTATGTAAACTGACATAAGCCATATGATATATGACAATTACATGACATCTGTCGTTTGCACTTTGTCATCTGTCATCTATAATTTTTCATCAGTAGCAAATAACAAATAGCAGAGGACAAAGGACAGATGACATGACATACGTTATTTGTCATACTACTCTTTCGAAACAGAGTTACAATTGCGGAAATCGAAACATTAATGCTATCAGTAACTCTTGCAAAATCAGGTATAATTAATCCTACGCTATTAGATTCCGATGATGTAAATGAATTATTAAAAATAAGTTGAACAAAACAACTGTAACAGACTTGCTAGAAGCATCATTAATATAAATCCCTGTATGAATTTGTTCAGTTTTTGCTAACTTATTTATCTGATCCTGTATTTTAGAGTTCATTGAAATCTGCTTGTTGAATTTATAAGTTCCTCCTTTCGAAATTTCTGTTCCTCAAAGTCGGGTGACCCCGCTATTATTTTTAGTGCTGTTCCCAAGATGTTAATACTTCTTGCGTGTCTGTGGTGAACATACAATGTTAAATTGTAAGCAAAGTACAGGTCGCATTTGTAATCCGATTTAGATGAAATTTGTTACACCAAATTTATTCGGCACAAGGACGAACCCTATTGAAATTGAGAAAAATTGGTACAATATATTTTCGTCCGATTTTATGTAAATGATTCACCGAAGTCCCTATATATTTTTCGATTTTTACGAAATTTGACATAGCATACTGACTTATGACTAGGATATTGTGTGCTATGTTTCGTGAAAATCGGTTCAGATATAGATATAGCTCCCGTATAATTAGCGATTATGCGTGATTTCTGTAATTGAACAAACAGTTCAATTAAGCGGGTATCGGATAATTGGTTCCTCGTTGAATTAAACAAAACTGTGTGCAAATTTTGATGTGCAATTAACCGAAAAATACTGTAATAAACTAAAATAAGAAAGCTTCTCCTTTCTTATTTTAGTCTGCTTTTCCACAGGCAAATTTTTATTTGGCAAATACTGAGTTTGTAGGCGAGAGGGGTGCGAGGAAGAAAAACAAAAATTTGCCTGTTCATGCTTTGCTCTGTTCGTTGAAAACAATTTTGTTGACATTTCCTTTTAAACCTATTCGCTTTACTGACACACAGCCGGCTTTTGTTTACAAACCTGTTTCTTTATATATAATAAAATATATAAAAAATAAATAAAATATTAAAAAAAATCTTTAAAATGCAAACACTTTTGACTTTTATTTTCTTTCTTTTGTATTTTGATTCGCAAATTTGGAAAGGAAAATTTGCTAATGGAAAAGCAAGTGAAAATTTCAAAAGAGAAAACAAAAAATTTGCCTGTGGAAAAGCAGACTTAGTTTATAAATGAGTTTTTTAAATATTAAATGAGTTTTTTTTTAAATATTAACAGATTATTTCTTTTGCGAAATATATAAGAATAAAAAAGCAAATAAAAAAGAAATGAATTTTGATATCCAATGGAATTTCAACAAAAATAATTTTGTAAAATAAAATAAAAAAGGAAATAAAACAATGGATCCACTTCAATTTTCAAACATTTAAACGATAGCGATGTATTTGTCATTGGTCTATCGATTGTTATGGGTCGCTTTTCATCTGTTACTTGCAATAGGGCATGTGACATCTATTATCTATCACTTGTCGTCTCTCATTTATTATTTGCGATCAATAATTTGTCATCTGTTATTTGTTATCTGTCATTTGCCAATATAATATGTCATTTGCCAATATAATATTTTTATTTGTCAGTTGTCATTTGTCATCCTCCGTACGTCGTTTTGCATTTGTTTTGGCCATTTTTAGTCTGTCATTTGTCACCTGTTAACTGCTTGATTTCATCTGTCCTTTGTAATCAAATTACAGATGTCAAGTAAAAGACAATGAATGAAAGATGAAAATAAGAGTTGACAAATGGGAGACGGCAGTAGACAAATGGCAAACCGCAGATGCGGTTGTCATCTGCTATTTGTCATCGGCCACTTGTCTTCTATCATTTGTCAACTGTGATTTTCATCTGTAACTTGTCGTATTTTATTTTAGATCTGTTATTTGTCATCTGTCATTTGTTATCTGTTTTTTGTCATCTCTCATTTGATGACAAATGACAAACAAATGACGGATGACAATTATCTGTAATTTATCGTTTTATATTTAATATCTGTCATTGGCAATCTGTCATTTTCCAGTGTGTCTTGTGTCAGTTTTTATTTGTCGTATTCCGTCTGTGGTTTCGAATTTGTTTCGACCATTTTTAGTCTTTTAGCCACTTTTAAAGATATAAAATAAGAGATATTAAATAGAAGACGACAAATTATAGATGAAAATCACAGTTGACAAATCACAAATGACAAGTGGCTGATGACAAATGTCACATAGAAATGGCAGAAGACAAATGACATTTGACAAATGGAAGATGGCAAATGACTGGCGACATATGTCATGTCATTGTCATATATCATAGGTCTTATGTCAGTAGAAATTTGTCGTATGCTATTTATCATTTCTCACTTGTCATCGGCCATTTGTTTTAGGTCAGATGACAAATGACAGATTGCATTTGCAAAATGACAGACGACAAGTGATAGATGACATATGGCAAATGGCAGATGACAAATGACCGATTACAAGTGACAGATGAAAATCGACCCATAGCAAATGACAGACGAGAGATGACAAATTACAGATAATAAATGACAGATGACAACTGACATAAGCCATATGATATGTGACAATTACATGACATATGTCATCTGTCGTTTGACTTCTATTAACTTTCATCTATCATTTTTCATCAGATAGAAAATAACAAACAGCAGATGACAAGGACAGATGTCGTGACATATGTTATTAGTCATCTTGTCATCTTCCGTCTGTCATAACAACTGGCATAACATATATGTAATATGACAATGACATATGACAGTTGACAAATAAATGATGATCATCTCTCACTTGTCATATTTCATTTGTCAAATGTGATTTTCATCGGTAATTTATTGTTTTCTATTTTACATTTGTTATTTGTAATCTGTCATTTGATGACAAAGGACAGAAAGATGTCGACTTTCGGTTAGCAGATGACAAATAACAGACTAAAATGGCACAGACAAATGCAAAACGACAAGCGTCAGATGACAAAAAAAATATATATTATATTGGCAAATGACAGATAACAACTGACATAAGAAATAGTTTATTGGGTAGAAATGTTGATGAAAATTCTAATAACAAGAAACCATGTGTCGCAGACACATTTACTGAACCGCTTGAAAAAGTTTGTTGTGCGATTTTGAGGCAAAAGACACTTGAGGTGAAAACAATATGATGAAAGTTGTTCACTGATGGTGGATAATGATTGTGAAGTAGTATTCCTTAATTTCACTAAAAAGAAATCTTCCACTTGAGGTGGAAGACAGAAGCTTTATATAACCACTGGAGGTGGTTAAAGAGGTGATCAAGGTTAATAACATAGATCCCTCGAAGAATAAAATTTGATGAAAGATGAAATTCACTGGAGGGGATACAAATATGAAAAAAGTGAACTAGAGGTGGCTATGAAGCCGATCAAAATTAATATAACTGATCCCTTCAAAATAATTTGTTTTTAATTTCCTCTAGAGCTAAATAAATAAAAACATTTAAAATCATTAATGGTTTAAAAGTTTAGAATAGAATAAAATGCCTTCGAAACGTTCCACTAGAGGTGGTCATTGGTAAAAAATATGTACAATATATATGTATATATATATATATATATATATATATAATATGGGTTTTGTGTGGTGTTGTTACACATTCTTTATTGGAGTTCTTTATCAAACTGAACATATTAAAATAATTAAAGCTAAATGAACTAATAATTATTGTTTACTACTGCTTACCCCTTCGAGACTTGTAGATTATTATATTGCAGTTCGTTGGATAAATTACTATGATAAAATACTCGTATGTTTAGTGTATGGCTTAACAATGATGATGAATATTATTGCTGACACTCTGCCTCGTGTAGAGTGTTGTATTACAATATATTGGATGAACAATTGTTATCGCTCACATCGTCTGGCCAAAGTATTAGGGTGGGACAATGGAGATTGTGTTAACTTATATTTAAGAAGAATTCCAAATAATAGACTAGACAGATGTAAAATCACAGACGAAAGATGAAAAATAACGTGACATATGCTGTTTGTCATCCGTCAATTGTCATTTGTGAACTGTGATTTTCATTTGTAATTTATCGACATTTATTTTACATCTGTTTGTTGCCATCTGTTTTTTACCTATGACAAATGACAGATATCAAACGCGAAATGACAGACGGAAAATGACAAGTGACAGAAGACAAATAACAATTGAATAAGATATTTTATATTGACAAATGACAGATACCAACTAACAGATGGCAGATGCAAGTGTCAGATGACAAATGACAGTTGACGGATGACTAATAAAATATGCCATGTCATCTGCCCCTTGTCATCTGTTATTTGCTATCTGATGAAAAATCATAGATGACAGTTGACAAACAGCAAACGACAGATGACATAGGTCATGTAATTGTCATATATCATATGTCTTCGTCATCGGCCACTTGTCATTTGTCAACTGTGATTTTCATCTGTAATTTATCGTATTTTATTTAATATCTGTTACTTGTTATCTTTGCACGTTGCAGATGACGGAATATGACAAATAACAATTGGCATAAGACGTCTTATTATTTGTCATCTGTCATCCGTCAACTATCATTTGTCATATGTCACTTCTCATCTGCCATCGGCAAATTGTCATCTGTTATCATTTGCCAATATAATATGTCATATGTCAGTTGTTATCTGCTATTTTCCGTCTGTGATTTTAATTTTTTGTCGACAATTTTAACCTGTTATTTGTCAACTGTCGTTTGTCATTTTTTAGATGTCATATGTGCTCTGTTATAGGGTATCCGTCATTTGTCATAGGTCAAATGACAGATGCAAAATAAAAGACGATAAATTACATATGAAAATCACAGTTGACAAATGACAGATGGCAAACAACATATCTCATGCCATTCATCTTCCGTCTGTCATTTTGCATCTGTTATCGACCATTTCATTTATTCCAAATTGTTTTCTGACATTTGTCAACTGTGGTTTTCATCTGTAATTTATCGTCTTTTATTTTACATCTCTCATATGATAACAAATGACAAACAAATAACGGTTGACAATTATCTGTAGTTTATCGTTTTATATTTAATACCTGTCATTGGCAATCTGTCATTTTCCAGTATATGTCGTATGTTAGTTGTTATTTGTCATATTCCGTCTGTCGTTTCACATTTTTTTCGACCATTTTTAGTCTGTCGTTTGGCATCTGCCACTTTTAAAGATATAACATAAAAGATATTAAATAGAAGACGACAAATTACAGATGAAAATCACAGTTGACAAATGGAAGATGTCAAATGACAGGCGACACATGTCATGATCATATATCATAGGTCTTATGTAAACTGTCATCAGTAGCAAATAACAAATAACAGAGGACAAAGGACAGATGAAATGGCAACTAACCTAAGACAAATTATGTATATCAAATATAATACCATAAATGTTATCTGTCATTTGCCAATATACGGAAGATGACAAATAACAGATGGTAAATGACATTTGACAACTTACATAAGACATATGATAAATGCTATGTCGTCCGTCATTTGTCAACTGTCATTTTTTTCTTATTTTATCATCTTATATTTTGACAATTTACCGGTGGCAAATGACAAGTGACAGATAACAAACGACACATGAAAAGTGACATAAGACATATGATATACAACAATTACAGATGACATGACATATGGCATCGTTATTTGCCAAGTGTCATTTGTCATCGGTTATTTGTTATGTAATTTGCCAACTGTGATTTGTCAATTGTCATCGTGATATATAATATGTCTTATGTTAGTTGTTATGGCGGAAGATGACAAGTCTTGTAAACATGTCTTGTATAATTTGTCATTTATCACCTGTTATTTGTCATTGGTCTATCGATTGTTATGGGTCGCTTTTCATCTGTTACTTGCAATAGGGCATTTGACATCTATTATCTATCACTTGTCGTCTCTCATTTATTATTTGCGATCAATAATTTGTCATCTGTTATTTGTTATCTGTCATTTGCCAATATAATGTCAGTTGTTATATGTCATTTGCCAATATACTATTTTTATTTGTCAGTTGTCATCTTCCGTACGTCGTTTTGCATTTGTTTTGGCCATTTTTAGTCTGTCATTTGTCACCTGTTAACTGCTTGATGTCATCTGTCCTTTGTAATCAAATGACAGATGACAAATTACAGATGTCAAGTAAAAGACAATGAATGAAAGATGAAAATAAGAGTTGACAAATGGGAGACGGCAGTAGACAAATGGCAAACCGCAGATGCGGTTGTCATCTGCTATTTGTCATCGGCCACTTGTCTTCTATCATTTGTCAACTGTGATTTTCATCTGTAACTTGTCGTATTTTATTTTAGATCTGTTATTTGTCATCTGTCATTTGTTATCTGTTTTTTGTCATCTCTCATTTGATGACAAATGACAAACAAATGACGGATGACAATTATCTGTAATTTATCGTTTTATATTTAATATCTGTCATTGGCAATCTGTCATTTTCCAGTGTGTCTTGTGTCAGTTTTTATTTGTCGTATTCCGTCTGTGGTTTCGAATTTGTTTCGACCATTTTTAGTCTTTTAGCCACTTTTAAAGATATAAAATAAGAGATATTAAATAGAAGACGACAAATTATAGATGAAAATCACAGTTGACAAATCACAAATGACAAGTGGCTGATGACAAATGTCACATAGAAATGGCAGAAGACAAATGACATTTGACAAATGGAAGATGGCAAATGACTGGCGACATATGTCATGTCATTGTCATATATCA
>NW_026875873.1:0-18308 GCF_032173495.1 Musca vetustissima | reverse complement strand
GTGATGTTATGTAGCATATTGGTTGAAGCCTCTACGTATTGCTGTAGACCCCAGGAGTTGATAGCATATCCAAGAGGAATCATATCCTTCAAATCGGTGATGATTAGATTTAAATTTTGGGATGAAATGGACCGAAAACATAATTTTTTGTGTGTTTTCGAGCCTACAATTTTCGAGTATAATCCGAAAATCACAACACAACCCACCGTGAAGGTAATCTGGACAAGTAATTAGAAGGACTGTACTGAATATTCGAAAAAAGTAAGGAAGAGGTGTTGTTAACCTCTAATCGGACAAGAGGGGGCAAATATCACGAAATATTACTCAGACTCAGAATAAACATCCTCAGAAAGTTAGAGTTCGTGGTAGTTGTGTAGGGTATCGCATGGTCGGCCCCGTCCGACTATACTGCTCCGCTCACTGGTTTAAAAAAATGATCTTACTAAAAGTACGCACAAAGAAAAAAAATCAAAATGTTCAGATGTATGAAATATAATAATTATATTGTATATATTGTATTAATCAGAATAAGTTTTCTGTGAGTTTTTGTGGTAGCTCATTATCACTGTATTTAACCTGTCCACTATAAACACGATGATCAAGGCAAAACAATAGAAATAAAAAAAATCACTCACCAATCAAAATGTTTGTCCATCGATGCATGAAGAGGGCCCTTTTCAGCTTGATGTTTCGGTGCAATAAAATATTATAGATGAAATTATTGTTCTGCCTCATTAATAGTGTTGTACATGTTAAATTCTTTATCCACTTTAAATTCTAAATAACGTATGCATTGTTAATCACACAAAAAAAATTGAAAAGTAAATAGACAAAATATATGGAGAGTACGTTGTGATGATTGTACTATAAGCTTTTTACATGCTGTTCAATGAACAGCCGATCGATTATGATGTAATGATGTCTTTATGATATTGATAATTAGTGTGCTAGATGATCGCTGCTAGTTTTATGACATCCCATTTCTTTGCAGATATCGTTTTGCGTGGATGATGTGTGTTGCGAATTGCAGGGCAAGCCTTTAGAAGTTTGGCGATTGGTATTCTGTTGTATGTGATGTTGTTGTTTGTTTTTTTTTTCAATGGAATTTTATTAAGGGAGCCCAAGCCGGGACTACTGGTTGGTGTTGTTGTTTGTTAGGTGGTGAATTTATGATCTCTTCCGCATGTAATTAATATTGTAAATCGATTGATGATGACGTTGCTCAACTGGTAAAAACTGATAGCACGTTTATTCACTTTAATGGTGCTGGCGGAACTTTTTTTATATAGGGTATGATTTTGGCAAGACTGATTTAAGAGCCAAATATGTATAGGCAATCTCTTGGTCTCCCAAAAGAGACTTTCTGGACATCAAAATCGTAACCTCAATTATGGTAATTTAAAATGAAATATGTTATCCAACAAAATGTATTTGAGCACGCAATCGAGTAGGAGATCTGAGGCCATGGAAAAGGGTTAAGGAGAACTATCCTTCTTTTCCAAGGTCCTCGAGATATACAAAACCAAAGATTTTTGTCAAGCGTGTGATTCCCTATGGGGGAAAAATCACTTAATATTTATAAGTACTTTGGGCATCAAAAACTTACTCCAATATTTAGCTGCGGCTATCAAACAATATAAATAATGTACTAAATCTGTACACTTTATAATCAAAATAACTTAGATATTTATGATGATTGTGAATTGGATTTTTTTCCACTTGGAATATTTTAATGTTCACTCTTCCTCGTCTGGATCAAAAAGGAAGTTTTATTCTCTTGTAGAAATAATGAAAAGCTAGAGTTAAGTTGGTTGTGAAGACATAATGATCATTATCGAATGATGTAATAGTACATGTGATTAGTTACTGCGACCATTTATTTCAACTGCGTTAGAACAGTAGTTGGCAGTGCGAACTAAAAGGCGTTACATTTTAGTTATTATTTAAATAATTTATGTATTTGGAAGTGTTTATGTATAAAAATATAGGTGTCGGGTACCAAAGTAAAAGAGTGTGAACATGTTCTGAAATTGTTCAGAAAAAAAAATCTTGACAACGACCATTACACTTATTATGTAATTCGTTCGATCTTCAAGGTACGATGTGGTTCTAATTTAGCATTATGGTGATCTTATTCTTATAGAAAAGCTGGAGGTCTTCTTATAAATGACCTGAGAGTCTTCATTTTATAGAAGAGCTGGAGGTCTTCTTCTTATAAAAGAGCTGGAAGTATTCTTATAGAAGAGCAGGAGGTCTTCTTATAGAAGAGCTGGAGGTCTTCTTATAGAAGAGCTGGAGGTCTTCTTATAGAAGTGCTGGAGGTCTTCTTATAGAAGAGCTGGAGGTCTTCTTATAGAAGAGCTGGAGGTCTTCTTATAGAAGAGCTGGAGGTCTTCTTATAGAAGAGCTGGATGTCTTCTTATAGAAGAGCTGGAGGTCTTCTTATAGAAGAGCTGGAGGTCTTCTTATAGAAGAGCTGGAGGTCTTCTTATAGAAGAGCTGGAGGTCTTCTTATAGAAGAGCTGGAGGTCTTCTTATAGAAGAGCTGGAGGTCTTCTTATAGATGAGCTGGAGGTCTTCTTATAGAAGAGCTGGAGGTCTTCTTATAGAAGAGCTGGAGGTCTTCTTATAGAAGAGCTGGAGGTCTTCTTATAGAAGAGCTGGAGGTCTTCTTATAGAAGAGCTGGAGGTCTTCTTATAGAAGAGCTGGAGGTCTTCTTATAGAAGAGCTGGAGGTCTTCTTATAGAAGAGCTGGAGGTCTTCTTATAGAAGAGCTGGAGGTCTTCTTATAGAAGAGCTGGAGGTCTTCTTATAGAAGAGCTGGAGGTCTTCTTATAGAAGAGCTGGAGGTCTTCTTATAGAAGAGCTGGAGGTCTTCTTATAGAAGAGCTGGAGGTCTTCTTATAGAAGAGCTGGAGGTCTTCTTATAGAAGAGCTGGGGGGTCTTCTTATAGAAAAGCTGGATGTCTTCTTATAGAAAAGCTGGATGTCTTCTTATAGAAGGGCTGGAGGTCTTCTTATAGAAGAACTGGAGGTCTTCTTTTTATCACTGAATGCAATATTTACTTGGATCAGCGCATAGGAGACCTCGTCGTTATAGTGCACAATATGGCAACTCCTTACCAGTTCTTGCTGTCATACTCGTTCGTATAGTACGCTTAGTCCTTCTCTTTGCACAAGATTTCTAAGTAGCGTTCGTCTTTTGAATAATAGATGAAGTATTTCTGCCATCAGTTAATGAATTCTGGTGGCAGTCTCCTTAATTTTTGGGTTTTTGGATTTGGGTTTTTTCATCTCCTTTTCTTCTTCACGAGATTGGTATTCACTTGCTCTTCCGAAAATCCGATCATATTTATCACATCAGATAAAGTGGTATCCGTTTTGTTTCTCTAGTTCATCCTGCCCAGTTTCTGTCTACGTGTTCGGAATAGCTGTTTTTTTCTTGACTTAAGTTAAAAATATCCGGCATTGTTTGACACCTATGGCCGTGGAATTTGGAACATGAGTTCGAGTATCCATCCTCGGAAGATTGAGTCGAAAGTACTCCTTGAACTCTTATCCATTTTTGCTGTTGATAGCCCGCTTGCAGCGATACTGTCGACAAATTTTGATACCGTGCAAGATTTTTTTTATAAACTCGCGTTCATTAGAGAATAACAGAAAGTTCAATGTCAGGGATATATGGTCAATGTTGTTGTCTTTATCCAAAACCTATTGATTTCACTTCTCTGCAAAATTTCGAATTTCTGGTAATTTGTACCCTTTGATTGTAATATCTTTATAGGATCTGTAAATATTAGCCATATTCTTAAATTTGTGTAAAAATCGTATTTACCGCATTTGATTGTAATACGCATTCACATACAATTATTTGTACACGCTTTTGTAAATTCTTTATAAAACCAAAACATAATCATTTGTTGTGATGTTGTGCACTTTGTTTGTTCTATTTAATGGCGAACATTTAGAATAACAATATATTTTAAAGACTGCGCAAACAAACGAAATGTACGTACGATTTAAATAAATACAAATAAATGTACATGGAATAGGAATGCTGTTCTTCTGTTGTTGTATTATCAACACACATGTAACTAACGACTACATATAAACATAGACTACTGCATGTATACATACCAATCGGAATACATGATTATATTTGTTTATTGGTATGAAAAGGTTGGTACGGGTTGTTGTGAGTCGGTTGTAGTGTTTTCTTTTTGCATAGGCTCTTCTTACCGCAAATATCTTTATTAACACTAGCAATCATAAGTGTGTAGTGTGTTTGATTTTGTTGTATACCAGTCCAAAGGGGTATATATTACAAATATATTTGTCCATGTGAAAATGTCATCTTTAGAGGATGGCCAGAATTTCTTTTTTACATAAAGACCAAAATTTCTTCTTCATTAGACGAATTACAAAAAGTTTCCTTCTCGCTCCTTCTTTGGAAGACAAAAGGACAGTCAAAAGGTTGAGGTCCTGATTACGAAGAATAGCACTATAGGGCCTGATTAAATTGTTATCATATTTTCGGTGATATCGATGAAGAGGGTTCAAATTTTGCCCAGGCTCGGAATATAGATCCGCATAAAGTTACATTTCTGTGATAGTTGCATCGCCTACTCCAATAATAGCAAAAACATATAAAATTACACCACCAAACAATTTCTTTCAACATATCAAAACGTGAACCGATATATTCCCATTCGCAATACCAACATCCTGCATACCTCACAAAATATTCTTAAAAAATCCACGCTTATAGCTCTGATAATTATAAAAAATATTCTGTAAAAATCCACACTTTGGTCTATGAAAAATAATACTAAAGCAGTGAGCGGAGCAGTATAGTCGGACGTAGCCGACCATATGATACCCTACACAACTTCCACGAAAATCTAACTTTGTGTGGTTCTATATTCTAAGCTTGGGCAATATTCCGCGATATTTGCACTCTCTTGACAGACTAGATGTCAATAAATATTTCTAATATTCAATAGACGAGGGCTGTACTTGTCTGGATTCTCTTTACCGTGGGTTATGTCGCTTATAGCGACCAGAAAAACCGACAAAAATTTAGTATTTGGTCCATTTCATCCACTAAATATTAACTGATCTTTACCAAAAACAATAGGGGTCTTTATTGGCCAGAACCCATCCTACATGTAAAATTTCGTGAAGGTTGGTTCATAAATGTGGCCTGTATCGTGTTTACAAATTATAATGGACAGACGGACGGACGGACGGACACACATATCTAGATTGACTCAGCTAGTCGAGATATAACGATCTGTATACTTAAAGGCGGGTCTAGTACCAATATTTCGCGGCGTTATAAACTCTTGGGGCTGCACAGAGCTATAATACCCTGACAAAATAGTTGTGTAGGGTATAAAAACACGCTTTTAACACTGATGGTCCTTGGAAAAATATTTGTTTTAAAAAATTCACACCTATAGCTCCGAATTTGGAAAAATATAATATTCGTTTTTAAAAATTCCACACTTATAGCTATGATGGTCCTTTAGAAATCCACGCTTATAGCTATGATGATTCCTTTAAAAAATATTTGTTTTTTAAAAATCCACGCTTTAAAAATCCAGGCCTTTGACAAAATATTAGTAATAAACCAGTAAGGAAAGTAGTAAAGTCGGACTGGGCCGACTATATGATACCATTCACCACTTTGGGGATATTCTACATATGTATCTTTACTGATGTCGTCTTTTCGAAGGAACATTGCCATGAAATCAATCAGGCACCCATTGATTATTTGGTTTACAATCAACATAAATAGGTCGAAATTATATATGGAAGCTATGCTATATCTTGTCCGAGATTAACACTAGAACGCCGAAGGCGGTCATTTTGACCGCTTTCCAATTTCAAGTACAAAAGCAACTGTGCATTTAATGACACTTTTTTTAAAATATGATGACTTTTTGAACCTCATAGAATTACGTTTATTATAAAAAATTCACCAAATTTAAAAAAAGTGTCATTAAATGCACAGTTGCTTTTGTACTTGAAATTGGAAAGCGGTCAAAATGACCGCCTTCGGCGTTCTAGTGTTAATTTATATTAATTTCAGTACGTTTTGCAAATCGGCCTAGCTATGGGTCTTTAGTACACCATTTACTTAAAATAGGACGTAGGTATATATAGGAGCTATATGTAAATCTGAACCAATTTCAAGAAAACTTGACACACGAAAGGTTATAGTAACTTCAGTATTTTGTACAAAATTGTGTGGGGGTCGGCCAATCTTTGGGTCTTTAGTGCACAATTTACATAAAATCAATTACATTGCATTAAAATATATATTGGAGCTACATCTAAATCTGAACCGATTTTCATGAAACTTAGCACACATCATTCTGGACCCAATTCAGAACCCTATGCCAAATTTCGTGCAAATCGAAAGATATATAGGGACTTCGGAGACCTATTTACCTTAAATCGGGCGAAAATATATATGGGAGCTATAGATAAAACTCATCCGATTTTCTCGAAACTTGGCACACGTCATTCTTGACCTAATTCAGTACTTTATGCCAAATTTCGTGCAAATCGAATGACATATACGGACTTTGGTGCACCATTTACCTTAAATCGGACGAAACTATATATGGGAGATGTATCTTAATCTGAACCGATTTTCTCGAAACTTAGCACACATAATTCTGGACCTAATTCAGTACTCTATACCAAATTTCGTTCAAGTCACCATTTACCTTAAATCGGACGAAAATATATATGGGAGCTATATCTAAATCTGAACCGATTTTTCCCAATTTCAATAGGGTTCGTCCTTGGGCCAAATAGATGAGCTATAGCAAATTTCATCGAATTCGGATCGTAAATGCAACCTGTACTTTGTTTACAATTTGACGGACGGACATGCATAAATCGACTCAGAAAGTGATTCTATGCAGATTCTCAAAAAGGAAACATGTGTCTATCTCGTTTCTTCTTTCCTGTTACAAACATATGCACAAAGACATAATACCCTGTACCACAGTATGGTGAAGGATTAAAAAGTCCACACTTTTAGCTATGAAAATATTTGTTTTTTTTTTAATCCACGCTTAAAGCTCAGATAGTCCTTAAAAAGTCTTAAACAAATACATGCTTAAACCAGTGAGCGGAGCAGTATTGTCGGACGAGGCCGACCATATGATACCCTACACAACTTCCAAGAAAATCTAACTTTCTGTGGTATTACATTCTGAGCTTGGGCAATACTTCGCGATATTTGCATCCTTTTGACCGACTAGAGGTCAACAAATATTATTATTACTAATATTCAGTACAGCCCTTCTATTACTTGTCCAGATTTCCTTCACCGTGGGTTGTGTTATGATGTTCGGCTTTCAATTGTGGCCTATAGATCGACTCGAAAAAAAACACAAAAAAATAAGTTTTCGGTCCACTTCATCTGAAAAATTATTATCTGAACATTTCAGGCGTTGTCCTGGATCATAACTGTAAGCTCATGCAACATTTCAAAGCGATCAGCGCTATATTTCCGCCCTCCAGTGTGTTAATAGGTTACTAAATAATATATGAATACGTAAGCTCCTTAAATATTTAAGTGTAACTCCCGTATCCGAGTACCGACGACAGTATAATTGGTATCAATTTAAAAGTCAACCACTTCTCTTGGATATACTATCAATTTCTCGGGTCTATGTCCTTCTGTGGTAAATATATACGCTATAGAATACAAATATTGTCATTTTTCACACAAAAGTTAGGGTCCATTTGACCTTCTAAATTTTGACAGATCTTTATCAAAACAGTCATGCTTATTCTTTGGCCCGATCCCCTTCTCCATGCGGTGTTTGGGCCATAATTGCGGCCTCTGGAGCAACCAGAAAAACCGACAAAAATAAAGTTTTTGGTCCATTTCATCCCCTAAATTGTAATCGATCTTTTCCAAAAACAATTGGGGCCTTCATTAGCCAGAACCCATCCCACATGTAAAATTTCGTGAAGATTGGTCCATAACTGTGGCCTGTTTCGGATTTACAAATTATAATGGACAGACGGACACACATTTCTAGATCGACTCAGCTAGTCGGTATACTTAAAGGTGGGTCTAGGACCAATATTTCGCGGCGTTACAAACTTTTGGGGCTGCACAAAGCTATAATACCCTGACAACATAGTTGTGTAGGGTATAAACACTACTATCCTTGAAAAAATGTAATTAAAATTCCACACGAAAAGGTAAGCTGGTCTCTAAACAATACTCTTTATAAAATCTGCGCTGGTAGCTATAATGGTCCGTAAAAAATATTCGTTAATCGAGGGCATATTAACATTCTCACTACCATACATTTTTAGGAATATGTATTATGTATTGCATTTGACAAATTCATTGCCCATTTTCCGCCCTGATATTCTCCGAAGCCTTATCCTCGAACGTTAAAATTTTGTCCATTATTTTGAATTTCATGGATTTCAGCTTTTCCGGTGTTCACACGATGAACAGTTCCTGTATATCGATTGCAGCGAAACAAGATTTTGGGTTGTGAAATATTACTTATGGAGATGAAAACCCTTAGCGAGTATACTAAGAATCCAGAAAGACAAATTCGCCATAGGTCAAAATTTAGTCGGGATGAGTTCATTGTTGGTAACTTTTAAGATTTTAGATAATACTCCAAATGCTAGATATCGATATACGTATGCTTTCATCACCTTTTTCAACTTTTACCCGATCCTTGCTCAATACCAAATTACGGAATTTTTCACTGTATACCAAATTGAGCGTGTACAATGTCTTATTAAATTCGGTTCAGAATTAAATGTTTTCGACCAATTTTATATAAATTATGAAGGAAGAAATTACCCGATTAAGTTCAGAATGAAGAGTAACATATTTATTGAAACCGGTTTGAATTAATACATATAGAATGACGCTTAAATAGTTTTAATATATAACTTTACTTACCTCTATAGTTACGCAATATGGTGTAGGGTATCTTATAATAGATCCTGTAGGGTATCTTATAATTAGATATCTGTGTGGGACTGTAACCACCTATACCAGTTTTTACAAAAGTCCTTCACTTTTGTTCCTCACTGCTCTAATAAATACTCTGCAGAATAATAAATGGATTTACCGCAACGAATAGTCAACACTGAAAAAGAAAATTTTACAATTGTCTCAAAAAATACACATCAAACACACATATTATGCATGTATACAAATACACACACAAATAACAACATTCATTTCATTGCACAACATATGTGACATGTTTGTAAATGTGTGTAAATAAATAAATGAGATTTACACAATGTTCAAACAAGTTGTATGTTAGGAAGATATGTATGTGTCTCAAGGAAACGGAAAGCAAACAAACAAACACAACGACATGTTTATTTTATCATGTATGCCTAAATAAAATTACTTTTTCAAATCGAGTAAAAAAGGGTTATCTGCAGGAGAAAAAAAGTGGAAGAGTTTTCCTATATTTATTGCCGTCAATGGGCGACGGCTTAGACAGTGTGTGCCCCATAGAAATACCTTAGGGTTTATTAGATATTTAAATCCGTATTTAACATGATCAAATAACCAGCGACCTAGCGATTGATGGTTATTCTTTGTTTGATATAATCTGATAGGTAACACCTTCCTGGGATTTTTTATTGGATGAAAAAAAAACAGTATGCTTAGGACAAAACATTTGTTGGGTTGGTTATATTCAACACAAATAGGAAAGCCATGTACGAATGTTTACATAGAAAATTGCTTTATAAATATTGAATAGTATCGTAAAAAATGGAATTGTGTTGGAATGGGCAAGTTTGCCATACAGTTGTTTGTGAAACTTAAAACATTTTTATTCCACATCCTCCATCCCGCACCCTGGACCAACAAATATGCTACAAAAGAATAAAACTTCAATTTCTAAGAAAAAAATAATTAGCACAGCTAAAACACATTTCCACTTGTTGGAAACTTACGAGTACATCCTTTTTGGAGCTTATTCATACCTATTATTTGCATTACCAAAAGTTTTTGGCATAATTAGCAGATTTCAATTATTAAATCTTCAAGATCGATACTACATTTACACAGCGTCTTAATCCTCCACATTTACAACAAACTACACCAGCTTGCTAATTAAACTTATTTGTTGAAGGCAAACTACACAGCTGGAAGTTCAGGATATCGGCTGAAGGCTACCACATTTACATTAATTTCGTTTCGAATATCCAAAAGTTTGTTCGGTAATGCTAATGAATTAACATTACCGATGCCAAAAGGCTTTATTTGTTGTTAGTTTAGTTTCCGCTGCGCCAAGGGAGGTCGACGCGAAGTAGTAGTTTTAATTTTAAAATTTGTAAAGTCGGCGTAACATCCTGTTTACCGACGACTAACTTTAAACAGTCGTTCATGTTATTATCGTTCATCAATGTGTTGTTGTTAATTAATTTTGAAAAACAATTCTTTGTAACAACTACAAGTAGCAGTAACAACGACAACAATAACAATGTGGTGATAAAATATCGTTTCATTCATACAACAAAAAGACTGAAGTCAAATGTTTGGTTGGGGCTGGATGGTTGACTGGCTGATTCGTTTGATGTGTCTGTTTAATAAATGTCAATACAATTAGCACCCCAGAGCGTTGCAAATAAACGCTGAGTGCGGTGATACCACAGCAACAACAACAAAAAATGAAGTATCAACAACAAAAGGGTAGCATGAATCACACAGCACTTATCCTGTTCGGTTTGCCGTTGTTTTAATTGAAAACTTTCATGTCTTAAATCTTTGTGTTCGTGTTTGAGCGTGTGTACAACTTTGAAAAGTTTTAAATCAATTGTTAATAATTAAGGCAACATTGTTATCACTTACAATCCCAATTAAATCTTTTTGCAAAACTTTTTTATTACGAAGTGGATTGAGGAAATTTCGTAAGATGTTACCAACGTAGCAATGAAATTTTGGGTATGGAAACAAACATGAAACTTGTATGCATTGAAAACAATTTTGAAAATATTAAATTTATAAAATCTTTTTGTTCTCCATTTCCATTTAATGTGTGTGTATGTGTAAACATGCAATTAAATTGAAATTATATTTTTGATGTGTTTGTATTGGTAAACTCTTATACGTCAAATTAATTGCTCCAAAATATGTATGTATGTATATACATGCTTTCAATTAATTAAAAGTTATACCACAAACGTTCCCATGACTGCGACCAATGTTTGAGAAATTACCATGAACCGAATAAACATTTTACAGATAAAAATGTCTGACAAAATTTCAGTTGATTGCAAGCGTTACATCAAAAACAGACATATTTAAGCATTTAGGAAAACGTTATGGATAACACTGATGGTCATGGACCTCATGATCTGGGTGGGTGGAAATTTTTTTTGGCAGGTATATTAGGAGCCAAGAAGGGCTAATTAGGCATAGTTCAGGCTAATGATTTTTATACCCTACAAAACTATGCCGTAAGGGATTATAGCTTTGTGAGGTCATAAGACTTTATAATTCTGCGAAATATTGGTCCTAGACACACCTTTTAGTATACCCATCAGCCGTTCATTCTAATATGCAAACAAAGTACAGGACACAGTTGTGGACTCATAATCACGAAACTTTGCATGTAGGTTCGGTCAATGATTTCCCCTATTGTTTTGGTTAATGATCGGTTAATATGCAGGGGATAAAATATACAAAAAATTTATTATATCTGTTCAAAATACTTTGAACAGAATTTTGTATTACAGCAGATTTGATCGAATGATATTATTATTAAAAAAATAAAATAAAATGGAGTTAGATTTTTCCATAGAGTCTTGGGGAAAAAGACTTGATGAGAAGGAGAGAGCGAGAATGTACAGGCGGTTTAATCGTGGCGCACAGGAGTTAAACGCCATATGTGCATATTTAAAGGAAATAATACCCTTCCGGCAAGAAGGTCTACTAAAGGAATGGGTGAAGATCATTAAAGAAAAGTTGGCTGAACTGAAGCAACTTGAATCTAAAATCAAGGATGAAAATATTAATACAGATCTGGAGCAGGTGACCCAAATGTGTGAAACCGTTGTAAAGGAAGTGGATGGAATCAAGCGGAATAATCTGGAGTTCTATTGTCAGGTCTACGCCAAGAACATGCAAATTTATGATTTTGCATTGAAGGAAATCCACAATGAAGCCGACTACGTAATTGAAATGGAGTCTTTGAAGAGATTGTGTATGGAACTCACTCTGTTGCTTCCAAAACATGGATGTGTGGAGTTCACTAAAGACATATTCTTCAAATTTAATAGAATGCTCCAAATATATTTGGATATAAGGAAGGAGCTGAAGGAAGTAGTGGAAACCTTTCAATATTTGGTGCCCCCGCAAGCCCTCAATGTGGAGGGAATTTATTCACAAAAAACAATGATGGAGACAGTCCACTGGAGAAAAAACATGATTTAGAAACCGATGACTACGAAAAGCCGAAACAAGAAGAAACCCAACAGTTTAGCGATGCAGAATCTATGGACCAGCTTAACAAAAAGGAAGATGACGGAATGGATCGTGGAAAACAAGAACAAGAATTGGATAGTCAGAACATAGATGAGAATTATGTTGTTTACCGCATAGATGGAGAAATTGCAGAAGAAAATTGTGATGTTGTCCACATGGATTTGGAAGACAAGGAAGAAGTGACGTTTGGGGTGAAAAAGGAATGCAGTTCCCCAGTCCCTGAAGGTAATTTACATGTTGTTGTATTAAATCACTTCTTCAGATTTATAGTTAACACGGAAGCAGAAGAAAGCCTGAAAGAAGTCGAAGGTGTGCATCGTCGCGGGATGAAACCAGTGGTCAATGGAGAATTAAAGAAGAAATCGCCACAGAGAAATGGTGTTGCCTGGATGATGAAAGCAGAAGACGAAGGTGGAGGAAATTCTGATCGACGTTACATAGAATATTGGCTGCGACGAATCGTGATAATATATATTATTTCCATAATTATAGTATATAATAGTTAATTTTAAGTAATAATTAATACATATGTATTATGTTAGTATAACTTTACTCACATCGCTTTAGATTTATATAAGAAGAAAAACCACCACAAGGGATCAACCTATTTAAAAATAAAATAAATGTTTTATTTGTCATCCCTTTGTGAGTGGTCAGCATGTTCAAAATGCTTTGAACAGAAATTTAATTTGTCAGCTCTTCTTGCCAGTCGTCAGCATGTTCAAAATACTTTGACCAGAATTTTGTATTACAGCAGATTTGATCGTTGGAGTGTTTTACGATAAGAGTCTAAAATCCCACATGCAACGTTTATAAGACCGTTGTTGGTGGTGAGATTTTATGACACACACGATGGGAAAACTCTCCACAGATCAAATTCTATTATTAGAACAAATAGTTTATTGATAAGTATGTTGTGTTTGAGATTAGGCTAAGCAAGAGTTGTTTAAGTAGAACCTAATGATAAATATTTTAAAATAAAATTAGTGACTTACAACCACTCAGATAGAACGGCCGGGAGTACCGTGTCGTGTCTTAATATATTATGCACAACTCATTTATTTAACCCAAGGACGAACCCTATTGAAATAAAGAAAAATCGGTTCAGATTTTGATATAGCTCCCATGTAAATTTTCTTCCGATTTAAGTAAATGGTGCACCAAAGTTCCTATATATCTTTAGATTTGCACAAAAGTTGGCAGCGTACTGAATTAAGTCTAAAGTGATCTATAGTGATGTGTGTTATGTTCCGTAAAAAACGGTTCAGATTTAAATATATCTCCCATATAGTTTCGTCCAATTTTAAGTAAATGATGCACAAAAGACCAAACATTAGGCCGATTGGGATGAAATTTTGCACATCGTACAGAAGTTACTAAAACCTACCGTGTGTCAAGTTTTGTTCAAATCAGTTCAGGTTCGGATATAGCTCCCATATATATTTTCGTCTGATTTTAAGTAAATGGTGGACCAAAGGCCAATAATAAGGGTAATTAGGGCACAATTTTGCACAACGTACTAACTTACGGTTTATAATCTTCAAACAAAGTACATGCCACAATTATGGACAAAGTTTTGCATGTAAATTCCGTCAATGAATACCTCTATTGGTTTTGGTAATGATCGGTTATTATTTCGATGACTAAGTGGACTAAAAATTTTATTATGACCTGATCCTCACCAATTTTATACGAAAAAGGGGATCTGACCACGAAATAATCATGGTATTTTTCATGATGATATGATCATTGACCGATCATCATAAAAAATACCATAATGTATGTCGTAGAAGAAATTTCTCTTTAATTTCATTTCTTCTACGGCATATATTAGATGGACCATAAGTACCTGACCCACAATTTAAATTGAACCAAATTTAGTACACAGTCGTACATATTTCCAAAACGTCTTACTTATCCTGAATCCACACCACCACTGTGATCCTAAATTCAATTTTCAGGATTCCAACTCTATCGGTTCACCCACAATTCAAATTGTACCAAATTTAGTACATAGTTGTACCAATTTCCAAAACTTCGTACATACCCCAATCCTACACCCCCACAGTGATCCTAAATCGAAGTTTCAGAATTCAAACTTTATCGGTTGACCCACAATTCAAATTGTACCAAATTTATTACATAGTTGTACCAATTTCCAAAACTTCCTACATACCCCAACCCTACACCCCCACAGTGAACCCAAATCCAAGTTTCAGGATTCCAACTTTATCGGTTCACTCAAAATTCAAATTGCACCAAATTTAGTACACAGTAGTACACATTTCTAAAACAACAGTGATCCTGACTCTAAATTTCATGATTCAAGCTCTATTGGTTCACCTAAAATTCACCTAAAATTCCCGCTCTATAGGATCACCCAAATCCAAACTGTACCGATTATAGTACGATTTAGTACTTTTCCCACACATAAGAAGCAATTTTCCAAAATATCCCCATCCTACACTCCGACGGTAATTTTAATTTCAAATTCCAGGATTCCAACTCGATTTGTATCTTCAAATTAAATTTGTACCAAATATAGTACTTTCCTTAAATGGACCCTACTACTCAACCTTAGTTCACACTCCAAATTTCAATTTTTTAACGATATCCGTTCACATGCTACAGAATTGTACCAAATTTAGTACATTTTCGTACTTTTCGGATAGTTCAAGTTCGAATTTTCAAAAATTCTTTGGTACATCTATCCTATACTTAATCAACGACCACCAAACCAAATTTCAGAGTTCTAGCTCCACCGGTTCGCCAAATACAAATGGTACCACATTTAGTACTTTTTATTACTTTTCGTACCGTTCTAGTACGAATTTCCAAAAACCCAGCCAGGGCGTTGATGAATCGTTAAATCAGTCAGTCAGTCAATCACTTTACTCTTTTATTAGTATAGATTGTTAACGCCAAGGTTACCATCATATTTTCAAGTTTTCTTTCATTCGCATTTGCATCTCTCTCTCTCTTGGTACTAAATGCAAACGTTTTCTGTTTTCCACTTTTTTCTTAATTGTAAATAAATCACTTCTATTAAATTCTTCGGGGAATAAATCCCTATTAGTTGGAAAATTCTTTCCCTAAAATCCCTTGTATTTCATTTCTTTGTTTTTTTTTCATACTACTCCGAGGAGAAATTATTCCTGCTCAAAAGAATATTTTTCCTCATTCCGGCAACAGTTAACAATTCCAGCATTTGCAGAAAATCCAGTTTGGCCTTTTCAGCTATAAATTGACTCCAGCTTTCCGGAAAATCAAAAACCTAAATTTCGAAATCGTTTCCGAAACTTTTTAAAGTTTCATGACAACAATTTTCTGCCTTAGGTGTGACGACAATCTACACAAAACGTTATATATTTTTGGGAAAGGAAAATTATTTATTTAAATTTATTTCTTTAAATTTTCTATTAAAATGTAATGGACCACGACCACATTACTATTGTTTGTATGTGTAAACTTTCAAAACAAACAAAAATACAAATACCATTTCCCAAAATAACAAAAGACAGGTGGGTGACAAACAATTGACATTCGACCACATTTTTAAATTCATGACTTAAAACAAATACCATGTAATTTTCAATGTGGGTTTTTATTTCCGGTATTAAGAATTTGTGCATTTCTCCGAAAGCAAAAAACACCAACAAACTAGTAATCAAAGGATTTTCGGAAAATGTAGTGGGTGGGCGAAGTATTGATTGTTTGCACGACACTTTTATTTGGGCAGATAGAATCTGCCAACCATAGACATGAGTAAATATTGATCATTTGGTATGAAAGTATCAATTGATGGTACCCAAACACCAACAACTACATAAATACGAAACTGTTGCATGCTGACATAAATACACCCACACAAATATGCATACATGAACAAATATATTGCAGTTGTACATGTGTATTTATGTGCGGACATGATATTGCATTTCCGGCAGTAACATTATTTTCATATTCTGCATATTCATGTATGTAGGAGGAGGGGTACAGTGAAATGCTTGAAAAATATGATATTCATGAAGTTAAGGAATTCACAAAAAACCATGTAAGGAAAGTAGTAAAGTCGGACGGGGCCGACTATATGATACATGTTTATTGATAAATGAAATTGGATCAATAAACATGTCATTCTGCAACCGATACTAAATTTTTCATTTGATCAGATATAAAAGCTATATCTAAATCCGAATCCGATTTTCAGGAAACTTAATACACATCATTCTATATCTAATTCATTACGCTGTGTCGAAATTCGTGCAAATCGAGAGATATATAGGGACTTTTGTGCACCATTTACATTTACATTAAATCAATAGGGTTCATCCTTGGGCCAAATAAGTGACCTATGCCAAATTTCATCCAAATCGGGTCATAAATGCGACCTGTACATTGTTCACAAAAATACATGGACGGACGGACATGTGTAAATCGACTCAGGAAGTAATTCTACGCATATTCTCAAAAGGAACCATGTGTCTATCTCGTTTCCTTTTTTTGCCTGTTACAAACATATGCACAAAGACATAATACCCTGTACCACAGTGTGGTGAAGGGTATAATTAAGACGATTTTTACGGACCAATAAAGCCAAATAAAATCTATCAGTTTTTAAATATGAACAAAGGTTGGTTCTTGTTGGATACCTAGTAAATTTGACAACGTATCGTGTCGGAAAAAAACAATCGCAGTAGTCAAAAATATGTTCATAAGATCGTCGCATGAAATTATGGTTACTATGCCGAAAGATACAGCAAGCGATCGTGGGGGTCTTCAAATTCGAAACTAATTCAACGAAAGCCTTTCGTGGATGAACCACAACAGAGATGCTACTTGTTCCATCGGCAAAACTGGCCATGCCGTAAGTACCGTTGTCTATTCTAAGTTGTACACTATAATTAGTTGCCAAAGCCATAGAAGATATTCGAAAAACAAAGAAGATAAGACAATTCGTCAGGATTCTGCACAATGACTTGACTCTTTCACATCGGCTCACTATTTTTGACTATTTTGATGAAGATCAGAAAATATCCATGGGTGTGAGTCTAAAAATCTGTCCATACTATGGCGTATATATTTACTCCTGAATGATATAAAGGACGACGCCTATATTTGTCGGTGATGATAAGATGACATTTAGGGGTGATTTGAACCAAAAACTTTTTTTATTTATCAGATTTTCTATCGCTCTAGATACCATTATTATATGCAAAACATTACATAGTTTACACGGTGAAAGGGATCTAACCAAATACTTTGAATGATGATCAGTTTTTACTATTCCAAGGGAAAATATGAAAAATATGTCAAGGTTAGAAGTGGATCTATTGACCTATAATCGTAAACATCGTGAAATAATGCCCAGGCTCACAATATAGAACCCTAGAAAGTTACAAATCCTATCTAAATTTTAACGCGTTATTATGTACGTATTTAGGTATTGTATAAACTAGGATAAATACAATAGGTCAAGATCTTTCTTATTTTGTAACTTGGAATGAGATATCATAAAGGTTCTTGAAGACGATTAGTTGTTCAAGTAGTTGTTCTCGAGCCTTAGCTGAAGTGGTCTTCGCACACTATCCCTACAATCTGAGCTGGTGTTCAGTGATTGATCGCTTTTGTTTTGTTTTATTTTGTGCCTTGGGATACCAATCCGGACTCAGTGTCAAACTGGCTTCGGTCTCGAGTCTTATAGATCCAACCTGGGAGCATCGCGGGAGTTGTACTATATTTGAACGTTTCCATTGTGGTGATTAGGCTTTTTCGTTAATATTACGTTTGGGG
>NW_026875872.1:0-18457 GCF_032173495.1 Musca vetustissima | reverse complement strand
GTTATTGTCAATACTATACCCTACACTACCACAGAACCATCTGTTCTTGTGGATTTTTATTTAGTGAACATTTAGGCCCGATTCCTAGGTCTGCACGACAATATCTTCAGAGATTACCCGATATTCAGTATATCTTCCAACTACTTATCATATTCCCTTCACCTCTGTTGCGGTCGGTGTTCCGGCCTATACCCGATGGATGAATCTAAAAAAACACAAACAATTAGTTTTCGGTCCACTTCATCCCAAAATTATTATCTGATCATCACCGAAAATTATAGGCGTTGTCCATGACCATAACTGGAACTCATGGAACATTTCAAAGCGATAAGTGTTTTATTTCCGCCCACTATTATGGTAATGGTTTAATAAATAATATCTGAATATGTAGGCACCGGTGAATATTTACCTGTAACTCCCGCATTAGATTACATACGACAATATAATTAATATCAATTTAAAGGCCAACCACTCCTCTTGGATATACTATCAACTCCTCGGCTCTATGTCCTTTAGGAGTAAATATATACGCTATAGAATACACATTTTGTCATTTTTCACACAAAAGGCAGGGTCCACTTGACCCGCTAAATTCTTATTCTTTGGCCCAATCCCCTTCTCCATGTAAAAATTCTACATGTTTGGGCCTTAATCGTGGCCTCTGGAACGACCAGAAAAACCGACAAAAATTAAGTATTTGGTCAATTTCATCCCCTAAATATTAACCGACCTTTACCAAAAACAATAGGGGTCTTCATTGGGCCGAACGCATCATACATGCAATTGGTGTTGTGTTTACAAATTATAATGGACTCAGCTAGTCGATATATAACGATCGGCATACATAAGGTAGGTCGAGGGCCAATATTTCGCGGCGTTACAAACTATTGGGGCTGCAAAAAGCTATAATACCCTGACAAATATCACGAAACATTACCCAGACACGGAATAAACATCCGCCGAAAGTTAGAGTTCCATGGTAGTTGTGTAGGATCTCGTATGATCGGCCCCGTCCGACTTTACTGCTTCGCTCACTGGTTTTATGTTGGCTTAATATTAGGCTATAAATAAAATACATAGAATTCATTGCAATCATTTGAAAAGTGCCTAAAACATAATAGTAAAATCTTAAAGTGGTTTCTATTGTATTTTTAAAAATGCTTTTGTTTTACCTATTTCCAACTGTGTTCGTTTAAAGCATACAATGGAATAAGATGCAAACGATAATAAATCCATCATCTAACAAAAGAATACAATATATGGGCAATATTGCCAATTTTTTAATATTCCATTTTCAAAAAATCAGCTTTTTTGTTTTTGTGGCACATCAATGATTTTTGGTACACATATAGAGAAAAATGTTCTGACTCCGAAACCGTTCGCGATCAAATTTTTGGTTGATGCGCGCAAAAGTTATCGAGGTTTTAATTTTGGGCATAAGAAAATCTTAAAATTACGTCGTTTATTATATTGACCAAAAACGTTGATATATATCTTCCTCCGTAAAATAAGAATATGAATATATTATAAAAATCGCAAAAAAGTTGCACATCTTCGCGAAATATGAGAAAAATAATGAAAATATAGATTACGTAAATATTTTCATTATATTAATGACATACACACACCTAAAAATTAATTTAAAAATATCTACATAATCTAAACACCATGGTGAATCAAATGATATCAAAATCACACAAGTCCGTGTAGCTGTTTGTAAATCACAGCGACAACAAAACAAGATATTGAGGAAAATTATTTGTTTTTGGTTCGAAAAAATAATGTCATCACATTTATTTTTTTAATTGTATACAAGAAATTTCAGGAAAAAAATGTTGGGGTTATTCTGCTATTTTACCCGAATTTCGCTGAAAAATTGGCATATACAATAATCACATTTTGTGTATAAGTATACGCCTTGCGGATTATATCAAGACCCTTCCGATAAATCTTAGGGTTCTATAAATAGGAATAAATCTTAAAATAAAATAATATTATGAAATATACATTTTAAATTGCGTGTAAATCGCGCAATTCTCAAAATCATTTGATGCGCATGCGGTTTCCAGGAAGTACTGAAGTTTATCTTCCAATCCATACATATTTTGCGAAATTTCATTTGACGGCTAAGATGTGTCACACGTTACATTGAAGTACCCAAAAAATCGTAAAACGCGAATAATTTCCGAAAACTCCATATGCCATTAACGCGCATCCGATTTCGGTGTGCACCCTAAAAAAATACATCGATCTATACCGATTTCAATGTGGTCCATTAAGAACCATGGATGTGCCATCACAATCTATTTTTGAGATAAATTGCGTACATCTCTCTTTCGGCTGAAGTTTTTAAAGTTCTCTTTTCGAAAAAGATCAAAATCCGTATGAGGTCATTTATTGAAGCGGAAATTATACACAGAAAACGCAAATAAATCCGCGATATTTTCAAAAACATTTTTTGCCAAATTTCGTGTTTTTGGAAGGCCAGTTCCCGCCGTTCTAGTAGATGGATTTTCACGAAGAAGATTTTATATCATCCGAAACGGAAAAAACCTTATTGATCACGGGTACCCATATCATTCAGTTGACAGATCTAAAAATTTGGCCCGAAAAATAGGTTTTTTAGAAATTTGATCGCACAAAATTCGCACCTTCGGATGAGTATTACTCTGAAGCTGTGCATGCTACATAAACAAAATACATATCAAATTACGCAGATTCGCGACTACAATAATCGTATAATCGATTTTTAGAAATTCCTGTTCGCGTATTAATGCTAGAACTAAAATTAAAAAAACACTCAAAATCGAGCTTCAAAATGTCAGCATCATTTAAAGGTAGATGCAGTTAAAATTTTGAAAAATGATACATAAGGGGCGTATTCCCCATTTTGTTGGCTTCTAGTTTTATTTTGACACGAAGGCCGTGCAATGAGTGGCTTAGTCACAAATCGATAGAGAACATAAAAAAACTGGTTCGCCTCAACCTGTTTTTACACATTTTTTTACATTAAAGTAGACACAGCTTCCACTAAAATAAAGTTTGGAGGTCAATATCATGAGCAGTTTGCAACGACAGATCAATTAACCCAAAACTATTCACTTTTTTTCATATACTTAAGTAGTTCCCGAGTTATAAAGGTGTGAACCTCCGCTTCAGCTATGTTAAAAAATTGGCAATATTGCCCATATACATATGTACAATATATACATCTATTTATGATGTTTTATTATATTATTCCCATTGTTAGGAAAACAACAGCGAATATGGCTTTGTACTAGTTTAAGACATTGCAAAACAATTTATAGATGCATCTGCAAGGATGACTGACTACTGCCATACACGTATTGTAAATATATAATTCAGATTAAGGGAACCTGTTGTGCTCACGAATCTGAGTAGTTTGATGTATATTTTGGGTATTTAATATGCACAGCTTCACAGTAATATCCATCCAAAGTAAAAATCTATTCCAGCGACATTTTTATATCCCACATTTTATTTATATGGACACCAGCGATCAGTAGGTTTTTTGTCTTGTTTTGTTCCGGATAAAATAAAATCCTCTGCGTGAAAATCTATCCATTATAACGCAGATTTAAGTGCGGACACAGGGATCATTTCCGTTTCAATAAATATCCTGATACAGATTTTGATCTTCTGTGAAAACAAACAAACAAAAAAAACTTCAGCTAAATTTATTTCAAAACTAGGGTGAGTTTCTACATCCATGGTTCTTAATCAACTGCATTGTAATAGTTATAGATCTATGTTTTTATTTATACACAACAAGTTATTATTATATGTTATATTTTATATGTTATATATTATATGTTATATGTTATATGTTATATGTTATATGTTATATGTTATATGTTATATGTTATATGTTATATGTTATATGTTATATGTTATATGTTATATGTTATATGTTATATGTTATATGTTATATGTTATATGTTATATGTTATATGTTATATGTTATATGTTATATGTTATATGTTATATGTTATATGTTATATGTTATATGTTATATGTTATATGTTATATGTTATATGTTATATGTTATATGTTATATGTTATATGTTATATGTTATATGTTATATGTTATATGTTATATGTTATATGTTATATGTTATATGTTATATGTTATATGTTATATGTTATATGTTATATGTTATATGTTATATGTTATATGTTATATGTTATATGTTATATGTTATATGTTATATGTTATATGTTATATGTTATATGTTATATGTTATATGTTATATGTTATATGTTATATGTTATATGTTATATGTTATATGTTATATGTTATATGTTATATGTTATATGTTATATGTTATATGTTATATGTTATATGTTATATGTTATATGTTATATGTTATATGTTATATGTTATATGTTATATGTTATATGTTATATGTTATATGTTATATGTTATATGTTATATGTTATATGTTATATGTTATATGTTATATGTTATATGTTATATGTTATATGTTATATGTAATATGTTATATATTATATGTTATATGTCATATATTATATGTTTGTGCAGCCCCAAGAGTTTGTAACGCCGCGAAATATTGGTCCTAGACCAACCTTTAAGTATACCGATCGTCATATCTCGACTAGCTGAGTCGATCTAGGCATGTGTGTTTGTCCGTCTGTCCATTATAATTTGTAAACACGATACAGGCCACAGTTATGTACCAATCTTCACAAAATTGTGCATGTTGGACGAGTTCTGGCCAATGAAGACCCCTATTGTTTTTGGTAATGATCGGTCAATATGTAGGGGATGAAATGGACCAAATACTTAATTTTTTCGGTTCTTCTGGTCGCTCCAGAGACCGCAATTATGGACCGAACATCGCGAAATTTTACATGGAGAAGGGGATTGGGTCAAGGAATAAGCATGTCTGTTTTTATAAAAATAGGTCATTATTTAGCCGGTCAAATGGACCCTGACTTTTGTGTGAAAAATGACAAAATTTGTATTCTACGGCTTATGTATTTACTCGTGCAGGACATAGACCCAACAAGTTGACAGTATATCAAAGAGGAGCGGTTGGCCTTTAAATTGATACCAATTATATTGCCGTATGTACTCCGATGTGGGAGGTACACTTAAATATTTATATGTGCTTACGAATTCTCATATATTTTAGTAACCCATTACCACACTAGCGCTGATCGCTTTAAAATTTTCCAAGAGGTTCCAGTTATGGTCAAGGACAACGCCTATAATTTTCGGTGATGATCACATAAATAATTTGGGATAAAGTGGACCGAACACAAAATGTTTTTGTCATTTTTTGATACGATTTATAGGCCACAAGCCGACAATCACAACACTAGCCAAGGTGAAGCCAACACTAGCCAAGGTGAAGGATAAGTAATTAGCAGTGCTGTACCGAATATTGGGAATATTCGGAAAATATGTCATTGTAAGGAAGGAAGTGTTGTTGATCTCATATCGGACAAAGTGTGGAAATATAACGAAATATTTCCCAGGCTAGTACATTAGTTGTGCAGGGCATCGTATGGTCGGCCCCGTCCGACTATACCACTCCGCTCACTGGTTATTTTTATATATCTTCATTTTTCGTTGAAATTCAGCTAATATAGGAAAATAACCCCAATATTTTTCCTGAAATTTCTTGTTTCGGATTTGTGAATCGGCCCAATGTTGCTACACATCTGGATTATATTTTTATGGGAGATCTAGCACAAAAAATCATATCGATGGTGAAGTTTATAAAATTTGCGTTCCTCGATACCTCGAACTATTGCGTAGAATGGCGTGTAGAATGGCGTGTGCTAAGTTTAGTGAAAATCGGTTCTGATTTAGATATAGCTCCCATATATAGTTTCGCCCGATTTTAAGTAAATGGTTCAGATATAGATATAGCATAGCGTCCATATATATTTTTGACTTATTCATGTTAATTGTACACCCTGGGTGTGTGATTGAGATTAAATTTTAAACAGTGCATAGGCTGCAGAATGACATGTGTAGCGATTGATGTTAGTCGGTTTAGATATAGATAAAGATCACATATTGAAGTTCTTTCAATTTCATGTCAATGTTCCTGCGAAAAGGCGACGTCTTTTAGGATACATATGTAAAATATATCCAAAGTGGTTAAGGGTATCATATAGTCGGCTCTGTCCGACTTTACTACTTTCTCTTACTGCTTTTCATATATACATATACATTTTTCAGTACCCCATACAAAGAAACTCAAACGATTCAAAATAAAATTCCTACACCGAATAATAAACCAAACTCAAAATGTTCATCGATTTCTACGACCAATGTCTCATTTTGTTCATAAGTCATAAGGCTTTTCGTAGAAATTACAAAATTGATACTTTCTCCGGTTTTGGGTATTTTTTTCACAAGAACATAACTGGAGAGTATACAAATATTGTTGGCATGGTTTCGGTTTTTTCTCACATGTGTATAATTTCTAAAGAAAATTGGACAAGGTACATTTCCCCAGAATAAATGGGAAATTTCTTCCTCCCCCTTATTAAACACCGAACATCGAACTGATACTCAAATATGATTCCTATTACATTAAATTTAATATTGATTTGAAATGTCTAGTTTCGTATAAACTCCATTAGCAATAGCATTAATATTCCGATAGTTCATTAGGACGATAACGATTATTAATTCAGCATTCCATACAATGAGTTCCCAACACAGTGAATGTCGTTCGCAACGGAAATGAAAAGTTTATGCAGTTCATAAAATGCTTGGAATTTTTGTGTGAATACTCATTTTCATGAAATGCCGAACAAAGCTGATAGCAGGAAAATGCACTTCAACAAAATATCCTTGAAAATTCTTGCTACTGAATTCAGATGGTACAAAATTAAAAAAAAAGAAAAATACGATTTTATCTATATTTTTAAGTTAATGTATTTCATAATGATTCAGCATCACAGCACAGCAGATTTACGATCTGTGAGTTGGATGTACGTTATCTCTCGACCATATTGAAAATTGTAGTTGCAATACTTCAAAATTGAATTAAATACAAAACTGCGCATTGAATTCGAAATTATGGCGAACCGCAAACTTCATTATTTACACAATATATCCATAGATTATGAATTATGGGAAACTGTGAAATGGATTTTAGTAACTTCATTATGGCTGTCGTCATAAAATAAAATAAAACATTTTTAATGCATTTATTATGTGCGTGTGTAGTGTGCTGTTGTGTCTACAATAGAGTGGGTTATTATCATTTGTATACTCTTCAAGATGGTGTTGAGCTTATATACATTATATCCAATACTTGTATCATTAAAGTAATCATTTCTAAATTATACGTCTAGTTCAAAACTGAGCTGTATCCGTCCCTGTTTAGGGACACTTCCTGATGTTCGGTATTTTAAAGACCTGTTATTTTACTTTCTCTCATCAAATTTAAATGGGAAGATATGGTAGAATCCTGGTACATTAATGGAACATATCGTTATCGGCACGTATCGACTCAGGTTTTGGAAGAGCTTCATATTTCAAAATTTCTTACAATGTTGAGAAGAAATATGGCAAAATTCATACTGCTCAACGTTTTGGCAGCATTGACTGACTAAACTGTTTAGGATTTTGAAGGCATTCGACTATTTATTAAACCACAGTCAAAATATTTAAATATATGTTATGATATTTGATAAATCCATTCGATTTGCTACAATTCTATTTGCAAAAAAAATGTTCGTTGTTATGTCCAAATACCCACACCCCACCCTATCTATGCTACGCATATAAATTATTTCATTACAATGATGTCAGCTCTGAAATTTTGTGATAAATAATTTCATTGTATTGGATATATAATATATAGATGGAATGGTGGATGTGCCATTAATAAATCATTGTTTGATATATTTTAATCCTGATTTTTTGCAATGATGGCATTATTAACATTTAATTAAAATCGCACCGATACTGACATCAACACAATAAAATGTACATAGCAGTTTATATGAGTGGATTTAAAAATTATTAAAAATATTGAACAAAATAATATTTATGGTGAGTAGACACAAAATTATAAATCATCTCTGTATTCATTATTATTATGTCAGATTGTATTGTAAAATAATTTCGTTCTTTGAAATTTGAATTTATTGTAATATAATTAAATATGTATCTCTATTTAAAATATATTTTCTATTAAAAAACATAAGCCGTGTGGTTCTATCATAATCCATGACATGGATTTATGATAGTTCTCAATATGTCAAACGACACATATCGCTCATTTGTTGCCAGTCCGCCAAAAATCAAAAAATCTAGTAAGGAATGCAGTAAAGTCGGACAGGGCCGACTATATGATACCCTTCACCAATTTGGGTATATTCAACAGATGAATCCTAACAGGCGTCGCATTTTTAAAGGACCAGTAAAATAAAATTGGATCCATAAACATGTCATTCTGCAACCGATACTAAGTTATTCATTTGGTCAGATATAGAAGCTATATCTAAATCTGAACCAATTTCAGGAAACTTAACACACGTCATTCTACACCTAAATCATTACGCTGTGAAAAATTTCGTGCAAACCGAAATATATTAAGGGACTTTGGTACACCATTTACCTTAAATCGGACGAAAATATGTATCAGAGCTATATCTAAATCTGAACCGATTTTCAGGAAAAATAGCATACATTATTCCATACCTAATTCATTACGCTGTGCCAAAATTTCGTCCAAATCGAAAGATATATAGGGACTTTGGTGCACTATTTACATTAAATCGAACGAAAAAATAAATGGGAGCTATATCTAAATCTGAACCGATTTTCAGGAAACTTGACGCACATCATTCTAGACTTAATTCATTACGCTGTGCCAAGTTTCGTGCAAATCGGAAGATATACTTAGGTGCTCCATTTACATTAAATCGGACGAAAATATATATGGGAGCTATATCTAAATCTGGACCGATTTTCAGAAAACTTAACACACACCATTCTAGACCTAATTCAAAACGCTGTGCCAAATTTCGTGCAAATCGAGAGATATATAGGGACTTTAGTGGACCATTTACATTAAATCGGACGAAAATATATATGGGAGCTATATCTAAATCTGAACCGATTTTCAGGAAACTTAACACACACCATTCTAGATCTAATTTATTACACTGTGCAAATTGCATGCAAATCGAAAGATAAGGGACTTTGGTGCACCATTTATATTAAATCGGACGAAAATATATATGGGAGCTATATCTAAATCTGAACCGATTTTCAGGAAACTTAACACACATCATTCTATACCTAATTCATTACGCTGTGTCAAATTTCGTGCAAATCGAAAGATATATAGGGGCTTTAGTACACCATTTACATTAAATCGAACGAAGATATATATGGGAGCTATACCTAAATCCGAACCGATTTTCAGGAAACTTAACACACATCATTCTATACCTAATACACTACGCTGTATCAAATTTCGTCCAAATCGAAAGATAGATGGAGACTTTGGTGCACTATTAACATTAAATCGGACGAAAAAATATATAGGAGCTATATCTAAATCTGAACCGGTTTTCAGGGAACTTAACGCACATCATTCTAGACCTAATTCACTACGCTGTGCCAAATTTAGTGCAAATCGAAAGATATATAGGGACATTGGTACACCATTTACATTAAATCGAACGAAGATATATATGGGAGCTATATCTAAATCTGAACCCATTTTCAGGATACTTAACACACATCATTCTAGACCTAATTCATTACGCTGTGCCAAATTTCGTGCAAATCGAAAGATATATAGGGACTTTAGTGGATCATGTACATTAAATATATATGGGAGCTATATCTAAATCTGAACCAATTTTCAGGAAATTTTACACACATCATTCTACTCCTAATTCATTACGCTGTGCTAAATTTCGTGCAAATCGAAATATATAGGGATTTTGGTTCACCATTTATATTAAATCGGATAAAAATGTATATGGGAGTTATATCTAAATCTGAAACGATTTTTCCCAATTTCAATAGGCTTCGTCCTTGGGCCAAATAAGTGACCTATGTCAAATTTCATCCAAATCGGATCATAAATGCGACCTATACTTTGTTCACAAAAATACATGGACGGACATGCATAAATCGACTGAGAAAGTGATTCTATGCATATTCTCAAAAGGAACCATGTGTCTATATCGTTTCCTTTTACCTGTTACAAACATATGCACAAAGACATAATACCCTAAACCACAGTGTAGTGAAGGGTATAAAAACGTATTTTGAAGAAAATACATTTTAAGATTTCAATCAACCGACAACTAACGAGGAACGGAGGCACTTCGACAGCTTTTCAATCAGAAGCCTGAAATCATGGAGTCTGATATAGCGAATTATCACGATTTTTTATTGAAGCCGGTGTTGCAGCAACTGAGCTGTATGTGGCCATTGATAATTTTCTTCAAAATATTAGGGTGCGTATGAGTAACGGATATTAGTATGTTATCACACATACGCCACACATCCGTTCAATACGAGCAGAGGTACCGAACATTTTCAATTGTCGAATATGTTCGATTGCGAAATTTTGTATCGAACTGTAGGCCGATTCTGTAACTTTTTAACAACATTCGACATTGTTTATTTTACGACAATTTCGTTTGTTTGTTTTGTTTTTTTTTTTACAATGACAAACAGAAAACCAGTGAGCGGAGCAGTATAGTGGAACGGGACCGAACATATGATATCCTACACAACTACGAATGAATTCTAACTTTCTGCGGATGTTTATTTCGAGTCTGGGCAATAGTTCGTGATAATTGCACCCTTTTGCCGATTAGAGGTCACCAGCACCGCTTCCATACACTGAGATATTTTGCGAATGTTACTATTCAGTACAGCCCTTCCAATTACTTGTCCAGATTCCCCTCACCGTGGGTTGTGTTGTGATGTTCGGCTTTCAATTGTGTTCTATAGATCAACTCGAAAAAATAAAAAAATAAGGTTTCGGTCCACTTCATCGCAATATTATTATCTGATCAGCACCGAAAATTATAGGCGTTGTCCTTGACCATACCTGGATCCTCATGAAAAATTTCAAAGAATTCAGCGCTATATTTTCGCCTTCTAGTGTGGTAATGGGTTTTTAAATAATATATGAATACGTAAGCAACTGTAAATATGTAAGTGTAACTCCCACATCCGAGTACAATTTGAAGGTCAACGACTCCTCTTGAATATACTATCAACTTCTCGGGTCTATGTCCGTCAGGTGTAAATATAAACGCTTTAGAATGCAAATTTTGTCATTTTTCACACAAAAGTCAGGGACCATTTGAACCGCTAAAAATTGACCTATCATTATCAAAACATGCTTATTCTTTGGTCCGATCCTTTTCTCTATGTAAAAATACGCGATGTTTGGGCCATAATTGTGGGCTATCAGACAAAAATAAAGTTTTTGGTCCTATCCAAAAACAATGAAGATTGGTCCATAACTGGGGCCTGTATCGTGTTTACAAATTATAATGGACAGACGGACGGACGGACATACATATCTAGATCGACTCAGCTAGTCGACATATGACGATCGGTACACTTAAAGGTGTGTCTAGGACCAATATTTCGAAGCGTCACAAACTCTTGTGGCTGCACAAAGCTATAATACCCTGACAACATAGATGTGTAGGGTATAATTAAACAATATCGAATGTTATTAAAAGTTACAGAATAGGTCGGCTGATCTTACATTTCTAATTTAAATTTCAAAAACCTCCTGCTTATGTCAGAACATGTGTCAATATTAACAAACAAATATAAATAGGTCATCCGTTGGACTATGCCTGTACTTCTAGAAAATGTAAAAATTCTATGCACAATTTTGTACGTTGTGCACGTACGTTTGATGTCAATCTGACTAACATGAGGAGTTTGATGCCCAATTTACTGAAAATCTGGCGAAAATATATATGGAAGCTATATCCAAATATGAAGAGATTTCAACGAAACTTGTCACAGGTGAGGTTATACTAATTTTAGTACATTTTGTTCGTACCAGCCTATCGGTTCCTTGGTGCGTTAATTGCTTAAAATCAATCTATAATACAAGGGAACTGTATCTAAATCTCAACCGATTTTCACGAAACTTGCCACCCATCATTCTGGACTAAACTTACATTAAATCGGACGAAAAGATATATGGGAGCTATATCTAAACCTTGACCGATTTTCACGAAACTTGACCGACATCACTCTAATCTCAATTTAGTACGTTATGCCAAATTTCGTGCAAATCGAAAGCTATATAGGGACGTTGGTGCACAATTTACCTTAAATCGGACGAAAATATATATGGGAGCTGTATCTAAATCTGAACCGTTTTTTCCCAATTTCAATGGGGTTCGTCCTTGGGCCAAACAAATGAGCTGTGCCAAATTTCATCCAAATCGGATTATAAATGCGACCTGTTTTTTTTACAATTTAACACCAACAGACGGATGGACGTACATGCATAAATCGACTCAGAAAGTGATTCTATGCATATTCTCAAAAGGAACTATGGGTCTATTTCGTTTCCTTTTGCCTATTACAAACATATCCACAAAGACAAAGACATTCACCACACTGTGGTGAAGGGTATAAATAGTCCCTTAAAATTCCAGATTTTAGGATCTTTAAAACAAATATTCACACCTTATGGTCCTAAAGCAAAGTTGCTTCCATTGAAGGTATATTATGATATAATATGTCTATTCAGCAGTGACACATACATACATACATTCAAGAATATTGCACTTACCATTCATAATGAACAACAGCAACAAACAAATCCCGCCAAAATTTATTATTCGTCTGCCTGTAGCTTTCATAGTTTCAATCATCGATGACAAAGTGTCGACAGCAAATCGTCGTACATCAGGTCTAGAGTAGAGCCACTTCAAATAGATTGCAATCGGCAACAAAAACAACTGCAAACTTAGATAAAGAGCAAAATACACTCTCTATTTAATATAGCAAATTCTGTGTATGTGGTATCTTTCATAAAGCCATAGAGCGCAACCATGGTTTTTGTTCATTTGTTCCTCACTTCTTTCTTCGTGCTGAGGTTTAAACTTTGTGTTAAAGGAAAGATTGCCGGTATTATCATCAAAAGCTGCGACAGTGGTGGTTAGATGTTTATTATGTTGGCATTTTGCCAATATGGAGAAAATCCAAACGTTCAAGTCAAGTCATAACTGCAGAAGCTATGTTCTTATTATGTATATCTGCAAAGAAAAACAAATGAGAAAATACGAAATATAGTATTTTAAGATAAAACAAAAACAATATTGTCTTTAAAATTTCTTGTTTGCATTATATACCAAGCTTATTTAATCAAATGTTTTTTTTTGCGTTGCGTTTTGTGGAATTTGGAATTCTCCCTTTTATATCTTACCACAAGATGCAATAAGTCACACTTCACTATGGTATATGGTAGGAAATATAGAGCTGAATGGCATGAACCGAAATCTTGCATGGCCTGGGTTTATTTTATTTAATTAACTACAGAATTTTGTTAAAACGAATGAGTTCTCAAACTAAAATATAACCGAGCCACCCTCTGGAAAATAATAATCTGTCTAAAGCGGACAATGAACGATATTCTCCCATCTCTTTTTTCTAACTAACCTTCTAGAAATTGACATTACAACCTAGTGACGTTATTATTTTAACCCACAACAACAACAACACCAACAACAATAAATTCCAAAAACGAAAACTAAATTTTATGAAAAATGCATTTTGCTTTTAACCCTGAACTAAATGTCAAATTTACTAAATATCCACCCTCCTTGAAATAAAACTGAAATAACTCAAAACCGCCAAATACAGTACAACAGACACGCACACCCACATACACACACAACAGAGGAAGTGAATAAAGCATTGCCTCAATTTGGAATTGCTTTCCTTTTCGTTTTGTTTCGCTTACTTAGTGTTGAGAAGGAAACGCTTAAATAAACCTCATCTCTATTACAAGAGCTGCTACAACTTTTAAGGACATAACCAGGATACTTGATGTGGCCTTTTGTGACTTTTTATAGTAGATCGTCGTTCATTTCTTTGTAGACTGTAATTGGCACATTGTTTTTTTTTTCTCTCGCTCTCTCGTTTTTGGGAAACTATTCCGTCACTTGGCGTGAACGACAAATGCTTTTGCAAGATTTTCGTAAACTTCACAGTTGGTGATTTTGGTGCAGTTGCAGTCATTTCGTTGTCCCTTCATTTGCTGTTCAAGTTAATATTGTTTTTTGTTCTGATTAGTGTTGTTGCCAAACTAACTTGCAAAGAAATAATTGAAAATGTCAACAACAATCCTGGCAATGATTTCAACGACGACATCTTTGCTGAACATTGAACAATTGCTCTGTGTGCCCACGCACACACACAGGCAACGGCTAAGACAAGACAAATATTCCTTAATACTAGTTGGGGTTTCCAGCTCACTATTCATGATATAAACAATTAAAACGAATGTCACTAAAATAAAATATACTGTCGATTTTCATAACATAATGGAGAAAATACAAAGTAAGGACATCTGACATGTTTTCCACAAGTAATGTGTGTGTGTTGTTTTTTTTTATTGGAGATTTTACACACTATACTATTAGGCATATAATAATGATAAGTTCAAAATTAAGGAAGATCTTCACCGATTGGCTTTATCCTAGTTTATACGAGAGCTATGCACTCCCAGAAAAAACGATTCAAAATTTGGAACCGATTGGATTATTAGTTTTTGAGTTATCGTGCCCGCCATTCGTAAAACACTCCTTCGAGAAAAATGCGTTTAAAGTTTGAGAAACACTCTGGTAATTCGTCACTTGATAATCGGTTATATCTTAAAGAGTTCTTGAGATTTTCACTTGAAATTTTGTAGGGACATTCTAGAATTAGAGTAGATTCGAATTTCAAACCGAGAATGGGGGTCCCCTTAAATCGGACGAAAATATATATGGGAACTATATCTAAATCTGAAACGATTGTCTTCAATTTCAATAGGGTTCGTCCATGGGCCAAATCAAAGGGGCTGTGCCAAATTTCATCCAATTCCGATCATAAATGCGACCTGTACTTTGCTCACAAAAATACATGGACAGACGGACAGACGGAAGGCAGACGGACATGCGTAATGCCATGTCCAGACGAGCGTTGTTCGCTCTCTCATTCGTTGTTCGACCCTTAATTATGAAGGAATTACTTAGTTCCCCATACAAAATTGTCTGAGCGAACACCGACTTTTGTACGTTGTTCAATTCGAATCACTCTCTGAATAACCAATAAATTTGTCCCATCCCTAACAATTGAGAGTATTTATCGAAAATAAATTAATTTTGACAGTTTGAAAATATTTATGAAATTTTCAAACTTTTTCAGTAAAATTGAAAATCATGAATGAAAAGTAAAAAATTGTATAGTTTTTATAAATGCAGCAGGATGTAAATTTTGTTTTCTACATAATGCAATATGCATTTCTTTTCCCTTGGTTCTAATTAGCGTACAAAACAAGAAACAAATGTGGGGCAACTCAAACAAAAAATTCTCCAAAATTTTATTTGTATTAAAAACAACAACATTTTCAGAAAAAATGGAAAACATGAATGAAAAGTAAATAGATATGGGTTCATACTATAGTCAGGAGAAAGAGAATTATTTTTTCTATTTAAATCCCTATGTAATTCACTAAAATATGTTACATATTTGGTGTAAAACAAGAAACAAAAAGTTTGAAATAAAAAACTCTGATGATATGAATTATGAATAGTGTTGTATGAACGGGTTAATTCATGTACGTAATTCTGAGAGCGAACTACGTTGTTCGGATGCCCGTCAGAACATGGCATAAATCGACTCAGAAAGTGATTCTATGTATATTCTCAAAAGGAACCATGTGTCTATCTCGTTTTCTTTTGTCTGTTACAAACATATGCACAAAGACATAATACCCTGTACCACAGTGTGTTGAAGGGTATAAAAACTGCGCATATAATAACTTCAAAACAACACAGTCAGAAACACTCTAGTCCCGACAATATGGCGTAATTTTACAATACACCAACTTTATGGGAAAACATTAGATTAACCTGTCACAAAATTGAGGAAGCAATATTTGCAATAGAAGATCGTTATGGTGACTACAAACAAGCAATTTTGAACACAATCAAAATGGAGATAACATTTCGACGAAATCAATAACATCAACAAGGGAATATAAGCTGAATATAACGTATAACCCTTCCAGATTCAAGGTAATAATAGACAAGCCTTTTAATAGTCCTTCAAAAAATATTTTAAAAAATCCACGCCTTTGAATAGTCCCTCAAAACATATTTTAAAACCAGTGAGCGGTGCAGTATAGTATAGTCGGACGGGGCCGACCATACGATACCATACACAACTACCACGGAACTCTATCTTTCTGTTGATGTTTATTTCGAACCTGGGCAATATTTCGTGATATTTGCTCCCTCTAGCCCGATTAGAGGTCAACAGCATCTGGTATATTTTCCGAATATTACTATTCATATTCAGTACAGATTCCCTTCAACGTGTGTTATGTTGTGATTTTCGGCCTATTATTGGCATCGACTCTGAGTAAGTAAGCACCTGTAAATATTTAAGCGTTATTCCGACATCCCGCATGCTTATTCTTTGGCCCGATCGGCTTCTCTATGTAAAAATTGGCGAAATTTGGGCCATAATTGCGGCCTCTAGAGCAACCACAAAAATCGACAAAAATTAAGTATTTGGTCCATATTATCCCCTAAATATTAACCGATCTTTACCAAGAAGGGGTCTTCATTAGGCTTAACCCTTCCTACATACAAAATTTCGTGATGATTGGTCCATAACTGTGTATCGTGTTTACAAATTATAATGGACAGACGGACACACATGTCAAGATCGACTCAGCTAGTCGAGATATGATGATCGGTATACTTAAAGTTGGGTCTAGGACCAATATTTCGCGGCGTTACAAACTCTTCGGGCTGCACAAAGCTATAATACCCTGACAACTCAAACTACTCCCTCAAACAATATTTTAAAAAAAATCCACACGTTTGAATAGTCCTTCAAAAAACTATATTTAAACAAGTGAAAAAGCGGTAAGTTCAGCCGGGCCGAACTTTGGATACCCTCCACCGTAGATATATTGACAGGTACTAGAAATGAATATATTGGGAACATACCAAAAAGTGGAGCTATGCCGACATTGCTAAAAACGGATTATGTAAACCATAATACAAATTTTAGAAATTTTTAAAGGATAATTATACCCTCAGCCTTTTGGCTAATGAGGGTGTGTACACTTTAACACGGTGAAAATGTGCCTCATAGAAATATTAGTTCTAGACCCTATGTTTCTTTGGACCAAATCCGTTTCAGAAAATTTATATTTCATCCGAACTTTGCCCACCTTATTATTTCTTCCGAGCTTAGTTCAAATTCTGGAACTTTCAATCAGGGGCTAGGTCTAAATGCGGCTGTAGTTCATTATCGAACCTTACGTTCTAATTATACCCTTCACCACACTGTGGTACAGGGTATTATGTCTTTGTGCATATGTTTGTAACAGGCAAAAATAATCGAGATAGACCCATGGTTCCTTTTGAGAATATGCATAGAATCACTTTCTAAGTCGATTTATGCATGTCCGTCCGTCCGTCCGTCCGTCTGTCCGTCTGTCCATGTTAAATTGTAAACAAAGTGCAGGTCGCATTTATGATCCGAATTGGATGAAATTTGGCATAGATCACTTATTCGGCCCAAGGACGAACCCTATTGAAATTGGGAAAAATCGGTTCAGATTTAGATATAGCTCCCATATATATATTTAACCGATTTAATGTAAACGGTCCCTATATATCTTTCGATTTGCACGAAATTTGGTACAGGCTAATCATTTAGGCCTATAATAATGTCTGCCAAGTTTCGTGAAAATCGGTCCAGATTTAGATATAGCTCCCATATATAGTTTCGTCCGATTTCAGGTAAATGGTGCCCCAAAGTCCCTATATATCTTTTGATTTGCACGAAATTTGGCATAACGTACTGAATTAAGTCTAGAGTGATTTCTGCCAAGTTTCGAGAAAATCGGTCCAGATTTAGATATAGCTCCCATATATAGGTTCGTCCGATTTCATGTAAATGGTGCCCCAAAATCCCTATATATCTTTTGATTTGCACGAAATTTGGCATAACGTACTGAATTAAGTCTAGAGTGATTTCTGCCAAGTTTCGAGAAAATCGGTCCAGATTTAGATATAGCTCCCATATATAGTTTCGTCCGATTTCATGTAAATGGTGCCCAAAGTCCCTATATGTCATTCGATTTCCACGAAATTTGGTACAACCTAATCATTTAGGCCTAGAATGATGTCTGCAAAGTTTCGT
>NW_026875871.1:0-18280 GCF_032173495.1 Musca vetustissima | reverse complement strand
CGCAGACATTGCTGAGCGTATTTGGCTGTCGAATACGTCGTTTGTAGTCGACGAATAAGTGGAATGTGTCGATGTATTTTTCGTGGGTCTTTTCCAGGATTTGGCGCAGAGTGAAAATGTGGTCAATGGTGGATTTGCCAGGTCTGAAGCCGCATTGGTATGATCCAATAACGTCATTTCATTCGTTAACACAGCACGCTGGATATCACTTTAGATGCAATGGGAATGTTTTTGCACGGGACACAGGATGCTGAGGTTCCAATTATTGGGCATGCATTCCTCTAGCCAAATTTTACTAATCAGTTGGTGCATGCACCGGACTTGAATAGTGCGGCTGGCAATCTATTGGCACCTGCTGCTTTATTATTCTTTAGCCGATTAATTGATATTCAGCCCTCATCTTGGCTAGGTGGTATACAATCTATGCAGTCATTTCTAATTGGTTCTGGGGTATCTTCTTCACCATTACTATATGATACCAGATGCTTTGCAAAATGCTCCTTCCGAACCCTCAACATGCTGTCTGTATCTGTCGCCATGTTTCCTTTTTAGCCCTACAGGAGGTTGTGCCCGCACCAAAGCCGCCCTGTTTGGTGTTTAACTAGTTGGTAAAATTTCCCGACTTCATTCTGACTCCTGTATACCTCGATTTTACTTCCGTGTTACAATATACAATATTCTTAAATGAAATAGATCGTTATAACTTTTATTTGAATTCGTAATTTTTGGTACATCCCAAGTATAGTAGTATAATTTAGAAGACCCAAAATCTCAAATGTGGTCCATTTTACATTTTTACCATTCCCCACGCCCAGAATTAATAGAGCTTTTATTGACATTAATTAAACCAATTTGGCGCCGATGAATATTGTAGGGTACAGACACCAATCATCCAATTGACATTTGAGACAAAATGTTGTTGTTTTTTCTTTCATTGCCGCCTTTCCTGGTTCGAAATGATATTCTGCATGTCATAAATCATCATCGTAAAAGGATTTACAAAAGACTTATGCGACAAGACAATGAACAAACGGAGTCGTTCGTCTTTCATTTTTTTGTCCAGATCTCCGCGAATTGTATAAAAACAATAAAGAAAGATTGCCACAATGAAATCAGGCAATGATTAAGCCCGCCTGAATGCCTTCGAAGACAAAACAATAAAACAAAACGGTATTTTGACAATTACAATGATGACAGATTGATGGTGATTTGTTTATAGTCATAATGGGAATATGTCATCATTGTTCATAAATGCATCGTGATTAATGATTAAGGAGCGGTGGAACTTTTTTTTGTAAGGAGATTAAACGTAAAGGAGGTCCAACTTTAGTATTTAGCAACAAATTTCTAGAGAAAAAATATTATTTTCTTAATAAGGAAGAAACGTTGTAGTATTACTTTTTCGATATATGGAATTCATGTTCGGTATTGTGGTGGTCCTTTCCCACTGTAAGAGCTGTAATTTAGCATTGCTTGTTTTTGGTGTGTAACACTTTTCCATATAAGTAAATTTTATGACATATACGGATGAATGTCCTGGCCGATTTTAGATGTGTTGGTATTTCATGTTGGAGGGCATAACTCTATATTAAGGGTCTTTTTAATTTTAATATACCTCAGACTAAAATATGAAATGTCCACATAACTCCAATTAGAACCTCCAACATTTGAAATAAAAATAAATGGAACCGCATTTTCTGATTTAAAACAATGGGACTTCTACATTTTCTAGCAGCTTGCATAATTTGCACCGCAAACAAATTAAGACAACATCTAAACTGTCTGAAATGTCTAATGAGTCATAGCATAGCTCGCTCTACAATGAATTGAGGCTAATTAAGTTTTCTGCATATCAACATTTTCCACATAACGAGGTCATGCAAATGCTCTGAAATATCCAAATGCTAATTTATCGTACAAAATGCCAAATGCAATGCACGGCAAGAAATCTCAACCAGCCAGCCAGCAAACTCAGCAATGCAATGCGCCAAATGTGAATGAATAACAACTGGAAAAGGCATTTCCAACAAATGGAAAAGTGTATGTATGAATAATTAACGAACTAAGGCACCACGGAACGGAGCGGAACGGTAAAAATTGTAACAGCCTCAACGTCAACTGCATGCAAATTACAAATTGCGATGAAAGTTAAAAACTTGACTAACGAATGAATGACGTGATTTAATAGTTGGTTAGATTTACAAAAGTATCCCCGCTCCACCGTACTGCAACACAAAACGAACGGTATGATTAGTCGCATTGGTGCAATGACTTGTTATTATCAAAAGTTAAAAGTGATTTATGTCAAATTTTTTTACATACTAACAGTGTTTCATACAATGTTGCCTATGTATGTGTATTAGTTTTAAATATCCTTGTGTGTAGAAGTTTTTATTTGGACTTCTTGGCATGCTTAACTAAGTGGCGTGTCCATCAAGTGACGAGCGTATTAGTTATACATTTACATATTTAAACACGAACTATTATTTGATTTCATTTAGGGACGAAACTACCTAGACCAGGACGTTTTAGAGTGTCCAATAATTTCTTAACAATCATTACGTATGTATTAAATGCAGTGTTACCATATTTATTGATTTTCAAAATAATAGAAGGGGTTGAAAGTTATTCCATTGGGGTGCCATATTTGGAGAATACGATGCATGCGGATATGGGCATTATTGCAATTTTTTAATATTCCATTTTCAAAAAATCAGTTTTTTTGTTTTCGCGGCACATCAATGATATTTGGTACACATATAGAGAAAAAAGTTCTGACTCCGAAACCATTCGCAATCAAATTTTTGGTTGATGTGCGCAAAATTTATCGAGCTTTTAATTTTGGGCATAAAAAAATCTTAAAATTACGCCGTTTATTATATTGACCAAAAACGTTGACATAGATCTTCCTTCGTAAAATAAGAATATGAATATATTATAATAATCGCGATAAAGTTGCACATTTTCGCGAAATATGAGAAAAATAAAAAAATATACAAATTAATATTTTCATTATATTAATGACATGCACACACCTAAAAATTAATTTAAAAATATCTACATAATCTAAACACCATGATGAATCAAATTATATAAAAATCACACAAGTTCGTGTAGCGGTTTGTAAATCACAGCGACAACAAAACAAGATATTGAGGAAAAATATTTGTTTTTGGTTCGAAAAAATAATGTCATCATATTAATTTTTTAATTTTATACAAGAAATTTCAGAAAAAAAATGTTGGGATTATTCTGCTATTTTACCCGAATTTCGCCGAATTGACATATATAATAATAATCACTTGTTGTGTATAAGTATACGCCTTGCGATTTATATCAAGACCCTTCCGATAAATCTTAGGGTTCTATAAATAGGAATAAATCTTAAAATAAAATAATATTATGAAATATACATTTTAAATTGCGCCTAAACCGCGTAATTCTCAAAATCATTTGATGCGCATGCGGTTTCCAGGAAGTGCTGAAGTTTATCTTCCAAACCATGCATACTTTGCGAAATTTCATTTGACGGCTAAGATGTGCCACGTGTTGCATTGAAGTACCCAAAAACTCGTAAAACACGAATAATTTCCGAAAACTCCATATGCCATTAACGCGCATCCGATTTCGATGTGCACCCTAAAAAAATACCGATTTCAATGTGGTCCATTAAGAACCATGGATGTGCCACCTCACACTATTTTTGAGGTAAATTGGGTACATCTCTCTTTCGGCTGAAATTTTTAAAGTTCTCTTTTCGAAAAAGATCAAAATACGTATGAAGTCATTAATTGAAGCGGAAATGAACAAAACAAAAACATTTTTTGCCAAATTTCGTGTTTTTGGAAGGCCAGTTCCCCCCGTTCTAGTAGATAGATTTTCACGAAGAAGATTTTATATCATCCGAAACTTAAAAAACCTTATTGATCGCGGGTACCCATATCATTCAGTTGACAGATCTAAAAATTTTGCCCGAAAAATAGGTTTTTTAGAAATTTGATCGCACAAAATTTTCACCATCGGATGAGTATTACTCTGAAGCTGTGCATACTACATACACAAAATACATATCAAATTATGCAGATTAGCGACTACAATAATCTTATAATCGATTTTTATAAATTCCTGTTTGCGTATTAAAGCTAGAAGTAAAATTAAAAAAACACTCAAAATCGAGCTTCAAAATGTCAGCATCATTTATCGGTAGATGTAGTTAACATTTTGAAAAATGATACATAAGGGGCGTAGTCCCCATTTTGTTGGCTTCTAGTTTTACTTTGACACGAAGACCGTGAAATGAGTGGCTTAATCACAAATCGAAAGAGAACATAAAAAAACTGGTTCGCCTCAACCTGTTTTACACATTTTTTTGCATTAATAATCTATTTATTTGAATCCTATAGGGAACATATGGAGTATTTTGGTGTAAAATATTATAAGCCATAGCCAAGTCTACATAGCCTCGGAACCGCCATAAACAAAACTAATAACATCAGCTTTGAAATCCGGAGGAGAATAGTGGTGGCCAACAGATGCTGCTATGGTCTGATTAAACAACCCAAAAGCAAGGCCACCTCTTGCCGGACCAAACTCACACTATATAAGACGCTGATATTAACCGAATTGTTGTATGGATCTGAAACATTGAAGTGTTTGAAAGAACAAATTCTCTGGAAGATCTATGGGCCGCTCTGCATCGACGGTGAATATCGCCGTCGAATGAACCATGAGTTGTTCCACCTATTCTCAGACATCGACATAGCCAGACATATCGAGCTGCGGCGACTACATTGGCTAGGCCATGTTGAGAGAAAGGATGAAGATGCCCCGGCTCAAAAGGCATAAAAAAGCTAGCCAAGTGATGGTTCACGCAGAAGGGAAAGGCCACGAATCCGATGGAAAGACCAAGTAGAAGACAACATCTAGGAAAATGGTCTTTCAAATTGGATGAGATGCGCACAAGACCGACGCACAGTGGGTTAGAATACCCTGTTTCCTTGGATTAATTAAAAAATAAAATTTTAAGTATCATTAAAAATTTTTGCACACGGTTAAGGTATATAAAATTCTACATCACTTTTCGTTGAAATAAATGTCAAAAGTGGACTGGTGTTTTTGTAGTGAAACTTCAATGTCAAACTTCATAGAAATTTTTGTGCCAAAAAAGGCTGAAAAAAGTGAAAAAGTTCCCGTTGAAAATTTTATTTATTTTAAAAAGTATTGTAAAAGTTAAACATTTTTCAATTGAACCATGAAGTTTAGGTTATTTTGCAAATATTTCGTTAACATTTGAGTATGAAATTGTGTTTGGAAGTGATTAAGATGTAGTTATTTATATTGAAAATGCCAAAAAAAAAATAATATTTTTATATTTTAAATGGATAAATAGTTATTATTCGTCCACATTCGTGTCATAATTTTTGGTTTATATTAAAGAGGACATAAATCTGTGTTATATTGCAAAATTTTACGCTGCCCTTTTGTGCCATTTAGAAGCTATGCATTGTTTAATACAAGTGTTGCAGCAGTCAAATTAGCTAAAAGTCACATTGATCTCGTGACTGGTGCTGTTGTTGACTGTTGTGTTTTCTTGTTTTTCATGTTATTTTTTCTAATTATTTTATTGTTGTTATTTTTGTTTCTTTTAATAATATTCTTTGTTACAATAATATTTTGTTTTTGTTTATTTTAATAATATTCATTGTTTTGACAAATAGTGATTGTGTTGTGCAGTTTTAAGTAGTCGGGTAAAAGGGTTCTTTATTAGCATTTTTTATAGGTACAAGTTCGAACGTTGTTTTTTATAATCGTCGAAGCTTATGATGAATTCGAGCGCTCAAACAATGAATGACAAGATGACATTTTTAGCTAAAGAAATCAAAAAAACGCACCAAAACGCTAAAAGAAAATCTGCCGAAATAACAAAAATATATGTTAATTTAACCATCCCTGGCTGCGAATGATGACAATGTGGATGATTAACTTTAAGATGTATATAATTCAATGTTTAAGTTATTGTGCCAAATATCAGTGTAGGTATATAGTGCAAATACCTACACTGATATTTGGCATTACTTAATAAAATTATACTCAAATATACTTAGAAAACATTTTTTTAACTTATTTTAATGGTATTAAGTGAAAAATAAAGAAAAATTATTCTAACATATCTTCCCTGATTTGATCCAAGAAAACATGGTACTCTAACCCACTGTGCGACGAGCTTGGAAATCTTTTTTAGTCTCGGCTTATAGAACAAAAGTTCTGTCATATGCCAGCTAAGTAAGTACTAAGTAGCAAAGCCTAAAATATGCTTTACAAGTAGAATAGGGAACAATTCAGGCATATTAGATGGAAAACGCGTTAATAAGAGTTTTATATTGATACTTTTCACTGTGAAGATGCAATTGCTTTTGTTTAACAACAAATTTTTATATATTTAATTCACATAAATATTGTTTAAATATAATTCCATTCATTGATAATAATGCACTTATGGCCTTTTTTCAATAAAAACCAAGCCGCACTATTATACATCACAACGCGAACTGATATATAAAAATGTCAATGGCAAATATCCTAGGAGTAGTAATGATTTATGTACAATGTTGAACGCTATATCTTGTTTAAGAGCAGAAAGACATCCGTCTCCACATAACATGCGTGTCTGTAATATATCAAAACAAATCAAAATATTTACTTTGAGTCCCAACCTTTCTTAATCTTTAATTTAAATTTACAATAAAAAATAACCTAACGTAGAGGCAGTCATGGAAAAAGTGAATCTATTAACGACATTAAAATAATTGTTTAAAATAAATTGTGGTTAATTTGGTCGTAGACCACACGTACGATCCACACTTTCGTGTGATCTCGTGTAATAAATTAAATGCAATATAATTATAACTTATTACAGAAATTTGCAATTAGCATTTTATAATTATGCAAACTTGTGCTTGTTAAGCTAACGATATTGTAATATTGTAGGCTTTGTAGATACATTATGTTAATACTAAAAAAGAGAAGATTTAATAAAAGTATAAAATAAGAAATCTATTTATTATTTTTAGAAAGAAAACTTCTCTGCGAAAATCCTATAAAAAGAAGGCCCTACCAGAATTACGTTTTATATTTTTTGGTAGAAAGATTTCGGTTGGTTTACGGTTTGCGGAGATCTAAAATACAGATTTTATTACTCTCTTTATATAGAGTTTCTTTTTTTCAAAGAGTTGACCATCCTTGAAGAGTTTCCAGATTCCTATATACCCCATCTTAGAACTCAAAGTAGGTTTGGAAAAGTATTTCGATTTGCAAAGTTTAGATCAAAACTAACATTCCATTATCTTGATATTGTATTACCAAATTTTTAAAATGTTGACACTTTGTGGTGACTGTACCTGAAGGAGTGGACAAACTAGTGTCATATTTAAGCTTTATCTAAGTACTGTAAATATATTACCGTGACAAAGCTGCGATGAAAATTTGTAAACATGATACAGGCCACAGTTTTGGACCAATCTTCACGTAATTTTGCATGTAGGGTAGGTTCTGGCCAATGAAGAACCCTATTGTTTTTAGTAAAGATCGGTTAATATTTCGGGGATGAAATGAACCAAATACTACGTTTTTGTCGGTTTTCCTGGTCGCTCCAGAAGCCGCAATTATAGCCCAAACATCGCATGGAGAAGGGGATTGGGCCAAAGAATAACCATACCTGTTTTGATAAAGATTGGTCAATATTTAGCGGGTCAAATGCAACCTTACTTTCATGGACGTAACAGGGGGGGGGGGCCGGGGGATCCGCCCCCCCCCCCCAAATGATTTTTTTTCACAGTAAATTTACGTTTGCAACAGCAAATTAAACTTTCGGTGATGATCAGATAATAATATTGGGGTGAAGTGGACCAAAAATAGCTGTATTGAATATTAGTAATATTTATTGACCTCTAGGCGGCCAAGAGGATGCAAATATCGCGAAATATTGCCTAAGATCAGAACATAAAACCACAGAAAGTTTCGTGGAAGTTGTGTAGGGTATTATATCGTCGGCCCCGTCTGCTCAATATAAATTATAAATTATTATCAATATAAATTATTTTCACAAAAATTTGTAAATTTGGCTTTGACCTCACGGAAACCGTGACCCACAATGATATACAATTTTACTGGTCTAATGCTCAAAGTCCCCAGATTTGAAATATATAACGGTTTATCGGCTCTACCTGAAATTGTCTATTTGCAAAAAAATAGGTTTCCTGGCCCATAGTGCAACAGATAGAGCAATTGTTAGCGTAAGGACTAAATCCAAATTCAATACATTGGAAACATATATGGAATATAATTTTAAGAACAGATCTTTGATGATATTTGACATGCCTATTTTATGCCAGTTTTGTTATTTTTTTTTTTTTTTTTTTTTGTAAATGAAACTTGTCAAGTCCTTGCAATTTCTTTGTCTTGAAATAAACATTGATCAAATAAAAAAATGCGTATGTCTAAAGATGACATATTATAGAAATAGATTACAGATATATGACATACAATATATATATATATATATATATCAGTCAGTTAAAAGAGAATATTGTCTCCAAAAAAGAGGACAATATTAATTAAATTAAAACATTTTGTGCACTTTACTACGAATTTCTAAAATAAAACACAGTTTTATTTATCTTAGACATTGCCACATACTAGATCTCGGATTTCTAGATCTATCGGTTCTATCTCGGACATGTTTAGTAGTTTTTAGTTTTTTATCACACTCCTACACTAAAATTAGCAGACATATCTTCGTAAATTACACCTAATGCAACTCTTATATATATAAAAAATATAATATAATATATATATATATATAATATATATATATATAATATATATATAATATTTATATATATATATATATATAAAAAGAAGGCATTTTATTTCCATTTAGAAATAACGAAATTATTTTACTTCCCATGCATTAGCACACATTTAATGTTCCAGGGAATGTGTTCAAACATAAGGCTATTGAACTCAATGTTAAAACCTAAAGAAGCCCTGTGTATATTACAAGAAAAATTATTATGAGTCATTACAATTAAAATAATCCCAAATCAATTAAGGACCTGTGTGCGATAATTACCATAACATAAATTCTTTGTATACACCCTTTCCTCATCACATCCTTTTACCACATTTTGTGTTTGTATGTCTGTTTGTTTGAATGAAGCAAAATTGATTGGGATGGGCCGTACACCTTCCTCATAGCACCTGTCTCTAATGGCATCTATTATAAATGTTAACCCCTTACCTCTAACATTTCAATCCTTTTGCATTTATCAAAGACGTGCCACACCTGTCGCAGTTGCATGCATCAGCGTCGTCATCATCGCAAATGATAATAATCAAAATAATAGCAACTTAGACACTCGCTGTCCGAACAAAATGGACATTTCATAGCATCCCGCCATCCATCCATCCAGCTATCCATTCTGTCAGGATGGACGAATTATCAAATGCATAGAGAAAACAAAGAGACATGGCAAGCAAACAAACAAACAGACAACCAAACGTTAATTCATTACGACTTAATACGATTAACCGCTGAATAAGCAAAATGCGGGTTCACACACAGATGATATTCGTTTAAAGTCAGCGCCCAGTTGGTTGTTGGTTATTCGTGGCAACACCTTCTACATGTGTTGGCGTTTTAAGGAGATCAACAACGAAACGGAATTAACAAACAAACGAACTAAAACACACATGCGGAGAAACAAAGAACGAAAGAGGCACTCATCTGAAAAAGGGGGCGTTAATTAAAAACAAAACAGAACAAATATTTGAGTTCACAACATAATAGGGAAAGAACATGGAACTTGGCACTATTATTTCACCGATCCAAACAATCGGACATATTTTTGATGTCGACATTTTCATGTTGGAAAGCGTGCCATGACCATTTTGAAGATAACCGCAGTTTGTTTTTTTGGTGGCAAGTGTATATTTTGGCTTCCACATGATGATGATGCCACCGCCACTTAACAATTTCATTCGATTTCTTTGATGTTTATTTTGTTTAAATAATTGACGGACATGTTGGTTTTTTGTATTCACCTTAGAATGTTTATCTAAACAATTTGGTTTTAACACCCTACGTAATCCAATAGTGTTTCAGAAGTCTTTGAAATATATTATTTCCATTTAGTAGGGAGAGTCAACATGAATTTTGATTACTTCTATCTCAGAAAATATTGATAGCTCATGTCTTCACACCACATACTAGAATCCTGAAATCGGTCGGGACAACGAGATTGTAAATTGTATCTCTCCAAAAAAATACAGACAACCGTATTGGAAAACTGTGCTAGGAAATTAAAAACATGGACCTATATCACAAAAATGTATCAAGACTATGTGTATTTAATATATTTTTTATGATGGGCCATATAGTAATAGATTTTTGGGATCTACGTATCTACAAAATTGTTACGACACTCCACATTTAGGGTATTTGTATGTAGGCTAATATGCCTTCTATCCTACAATTATCTGCACAATAATCATGTAACGTGTGATAGCGTTTAAATAGTTTGGTCTCTTTTATTTTAAATGATCGTGTCTGTTCCTGTTTGTTTGCCAAAAGTCTACAATACCGGCATAATGTTACTGTTGTTTTGGCTAATGAATGACTTCTTAGCCATTATCGTTCCACATCTCTAAATGTTGGTGTGACTTTTGCATTTTTGTTGGTTTAAATATTTCTTTGTTGATTTTATGTTGGTTTATTCTTCGTGTGTAAGATATGTGTGTGTTTTTGTGGTTTAGTCCTATAATTTAATGGTCAATTATATGAGGGCGTCATTAGTTTAAAGTCTCTCTCCGACTTGCATTTGACTACAGGAAATTGCGCCAAAAGTGGAAAACTAATTACAGTCTACTCAACTTCATTCCATTTCAAATACAAATGAGATCAACAAACGACCACATCCAAACGTCTGACTAACTGCCGGACACTATTTTGTGTTTGGGCGTTATTATTATTATTTTTTGTAGCCATTTGTTTTGGCAGGTGATTCAAATTTAAAAATTGACTTCTGTTTGAAATGTGTGTGTGTGTGTCTGTGTTTAAGTTAGACAAATTATCATTTATTTAAATATCCAAAACAATTGACAATAATTGTGGATATTGTGATCAGGTAATATGTTATTGTCGTAAGTGTCAATGTAGGTGGACATCAATTTATTTTAATAATGTGTTGCTAGTTGTTGATTAATTATACACTTAACATCATGCTGAAAAAATATTGAAGTCGCAGATTTACCTTTGTTAAAATAAAACATTATATTGGAATAAAATGTTATACAACCAAACTAAAGCAACTAAAATTGTAAAGATAACAAATGCCGTATAACTTAAAAAAAAAAATAAAGATATCGAATCGGGTACTTCATTCACTTAAGGGAACCCCACCCATTCTCGATTTTTTATTTTTAAGATTTTAAATGGGCTGGTAAATCAATACTAATGCTTGTTAAGGTTTGTAACTTGGCACATATATAGCTGAAGATTTAAAAGAGAAGAAAAATAATTTACAAAAAAAATTTGTTATTGTTTTGTTGTTGTTTTTGTAATTAAAGAAAAGTCCTTATTTTTGATGGCGGGCATGATAACTCATTACTGGAACATCGGAATCCGAAAATTCAAGGTGTTTGAAAGAGTACATGTCTGGCTCTCGTATGAACTATGATTATAGACTTCGCTCTAAAATTAACAAAATGGTGGACCTTTGAAAAAATATTTTTGGAAAATCGCAGATTTTTTACAAAAAACCAAGTCAAAAAATAAGGAAGATCTTCACCGATTGGCTTTATCCTAGTTCATACGAGAGCTATACACTAGGGACATTCTTTAATTAGTGCAGATTCGAATTAAATCAACAAAAATTTTGACCCCGAGAATGGGGGGGGGGGGTCTCCTTAAAAAAAAAACAAAAGCATTAATGCAAAAATCATTATGAAATAAATAATAATTTATGGATAAGAGAATTGTCTCAATTTTTGCAAAACTAAAGCAACTCTGCTGTACAAATAGATGAGCTCTGAAAATTTAATGTTTTTACCGTTATAATTACTAAGTTATAGTTTCGACACCTATTTAGATTATTTTATATAAGCTTTAAAAAAGGGGGTTTTCTTGTGTCGGTCAACTTCGATCATTTCTCCGATTTTATCGACATTTTCGAAGACCGGCCCATCTGTGCGAGGTGTATCTTTAACTTCAACGGAATATACGAAACCAAAACTGCACATAATTGGCTGTTACTGTATCGCTTGGATTGCATTTTTGACTTTGACAAAGAAATACTCTGAAATGTTTCGAATAAACGAGCATAAATCTGAAATTGTTTGATCGATACTTTACGAGAAATCTATCAGCACAGTCATCTGCCGAAAAAAATAATGGATTTCTTTTTCCCCAACATAATATTATGTTCTCTGATAAATTAAATGCTAATATTTGAAGCTCAAATTTACGAGAAGACCTACAAAGAGAAGACCTAAAAATGAAAGATTTAAGCCTCAGTTTTGCAAGGGTATTGAGAAGTCAATAATGGAATTTGTCTTTTTTATGGTGTTCGATCTATTTCGAGCTTTATGAAGTAATGGATCGGATTGTTTATACAAATGTGTTGGAAAACGTGATGGTCCCCTTTGTTGATGAAAATGTACCAACTGCTTGGGTTTTTCAGCATGACAATAACCTAAAACATACATCGAAAAGGTTGGTTGCGGGAGTGGAAATCGGGTTTTATAAGGGGCAGCACAATTATCCGATTTTCACGCATTACAAAAATTTTATAGTATCATAGATAGCAAAATAAATAAGATTTTAACAAACACACATCCATAACCTCTTCCCAAGGTTCAGGATGCTAGAAATAGTATATCCAAGGATCAAACTGAGCATTTTTTTGATTCATTGTCTCGTAGATGTGCTACCGTAATCAAAAATAATGTTTATGCTGTCTATTACTATCAAAAATTGCTATTTATTAGAAAAAATTAAAAAGTTCCTTTAGTTTTGACTAAGCAAAAATTAAGTAAATTTAATTTTCTATACACTGCGTATCATAACTATAGACGCGCCTTTAATTCAATTGGTATGTTAGTTGACAAATAGAATGGACCCATTATGTTATTGTTCACAATAAAACGATCAAAAGCACATATTATTCAACAAAAATAATTAATTTATTCGTTATGGTTTCGCCGAATTCTGCACTTCCAAAATTGCTGGTGTTGCATAACTATAGACGCACTTTAACAAAATCAGAAAAATTTATTTTTTAAAACTTAAATAAAATAAAATAACTTTTATAATAAATGGGTAGGGCTCCCTTATTTTGAATAAGTTCAAAAATTTTATCCATCACACTGTTGATCAAAATTATTCGCAAGTCTTCATCGATTGACCGCCATTCATCGATAATCACTTCTTGGAGGTAAAATACAGTTTGGTATTGGAGGTTTTCTGCATAGACACGATGAGTCAAGATTCCACACATGTTCTCGATCGGATTCTGGTCGGAAATTTTAATATTTTTCGATTTTAACCATACTTGAGTATGGCGACTTTTATGAACTGGTGCGTTGTCCTGCTAAAAAAACGAGTCCTTGATTGTTGCTGCTTTCCCAAAATGGCAATAATTTGTCTTCCTAGACTTGAACGTACTCCATTGAATTCATCCGACAACATGGAAATGTCAAATAAAGCATTCCGTGGCTATAAAATGCTCCCAAGGTGGCGGTTACCTAACACCTGGTGCTTAAAATAAAAGTGAAAATTATTAGTTATTGACCAATTCTGCGACCGTTCATAAACTTAAGAGTTTTTGAGTAGTAAATCCTATCAAAAATTATAAATTTTGGTATATTTTTTAGGGTAGCACTCAGATAATGGTATCGCCAAATGTAGATATATTCGGCAGCGTTTTTCAACCAAAATGAATGTTATTTAGTATTTTGGATTGTATGATATATTATTTGAATTTTCATACCGAAATCAATACCAATATTGACTTAAGTTTCACGGTAGGCCCCAACTTAGTACTAATTTCAAAAAAAAAATAATATATATATATATATATATATATAGTGACAATGTATAATGAAATTCCAAAAAGTAATGTATAATCACTATAGTTAGTATTTTTTTACCAATTAAAATGGGTTTAATTAACATGCTAAGACAAGTGAACGAATTATTAGGGTTTTCGAATTATTGGATCTTACTACAGTTCAAAAACTTATTTAAAATATACTGTGAATTTACAAGTATTTATAATACCAAATTCAGGTAAGGTTCTCTTCAAAACACACTTGCCAAAATCGCATACACAGAAAAAAAATTGTAACCATTTGATAAAAAAATTCAAAAATCCAATTAAAATTTGATTGATTTTTCGCCAATAAAAATAATGTTCATATTTACAATCGCCGATAAAAAAAATTGTAATCCCATTCGAAAATATTTTGATAAAGCAATTCTCATATATACTAAAAATTTTGTTGAATTTTATTTTGTTAATCGATAAAATATTTTTCATATTGACAATCTTGTTTATCAAATTATTATCATTATTTCAAATTAAATTTCTTGTAGTACGATACAAAACCTTTTAAACAGCAATTGCCGATTTTTACCCTTATTATTACAGCTCTCCCACAAAAATACCTCCAAATTTTCAGTATTTTAACGGCTTTAAACTAAATGTGTAGCTCTATACCGAATAAAAACTTATATTTGTTATCCATCTTTTACAATCTATTCAACAAAGTACTTTGTAATAACGTAATAAAAAATAATATGGCATATTACAAAAAAAAAAAAAAAAAAAAAAAAAAAAAATTAAAAATTTTGCAAAAAATTTAATAATTTTTTTTGTCAAACTCGTTTGTTGTTGGTTTTTTTGTGAATTGTTGGTGTTTGATAAACATTTCCGACTACGTTTGAAATATGTTATCGCCATCTTTTTGTCGAACGCTGATGAAGCTTTTAATCAAATATTTCGGGGTGGCTTTTTTTTCTGTGTAGAAACCAATGGATTTTAGGATCATTTCATTTATTACAAATATTTCAAAGTTTCACAAACATCGTATGTTATTAACTTAATATCCACAATAAACTTTAATCCATACTTTTAATAATTTAAACCACAATTTCAACTTTGAAGTAATGGTTCATCGCTGAAATGTTGTCTGTCACTACAATCGCCAGCAATAAAAAATGATGGCAGCCATTTCAATAAAATGCCAGACAACAAAACTAACAGCCATTCTTTTTTTGTGTTTCCTTACATTTCGTCAACAATTCATCTACTTCTCATTCACACGTTTTATTTCATATACCAATGAGACGGATGGACGGACGGACGAAGAGACAGACAACCATACAGCTATCCATGTTGGTAAGTGTGAATGTTTATGTTTCCAGTCAGTATGTACTTAATGTCAATAGACTCTGTTATTTGAATGTGGTTAACAACGAGACAGCCAAACAACAACCAACCATCACCTATCTATCTAACCGACCGACCAACCAACCATTTTAAGTGTTTATGGCTAACAAACAAATTTGAATTCGGTCGTCGTTCGTTCGCTCGCTCCTTCCCCCACAAAACACAACTGTCTGCAATGTCCGTATTAGACATGAGGGAAGGGCGTCCAATGCAAATAGTATGGGGCAGGGAAGGGCAGAAATATCAACATTGTCATTAAATACTCAAACTCACACCCATCCCCTATCCCCATATGCCCTGCGCTCGGTTATAACAACCAGCAATAATGGAAGTGGAAATGGAAATGGTAATTTGTAAATTGAAGAAACCGTACTGAAGAATAACAAATGGATGTCGAATTAATATAAAACGACAAAAAGACAAAAAAAAAAACAACAACCAACAACCCATTCAAAACAAATATGGAAATTTGTATTTGGTCGGTTTCCTGGAATAGTTAACTGGTAGTTAAGTAATATGGTGGTGAGCGAGACATGTATGTATGTGGGTGGTTTAATAAATTTGAGAAGTTTCATCAGTGGTATTAAATGTCTACTTCGAATAAGACGAGTCAATGTTTTTAAAATATTTGTAATATTTAAAATAATTATGACGTGATGAGTTTTTTGTTGATCACTCTAAAGCTCATGATGAAAAAGCTTTATATCTATTGTGGGTAAGATTTTATGTCGTCTAAAGACGAAAAGACAAAGACAAATAGTAAATTATGAAGGACTGTCCGGTTCTGAAATATTAGGTTCGGGAAAAAGAAATTCATTATTTTTTCGGCAGAAAAAATCGGAAAAATTATCGAAGTTGGCCGGCATGTTAGCAGTCGTAACAGGAGCTAAATATCGACCATAAAACTGTTTTAAACCATTTACACTATGCTGGATTCAAAAAGAATCTCAATGTTTGGGTTCAACACTAATTAACAAAAAAAAATAGGATGGATCGAATTTCCATCTACGAAGCGTTGGATATACCCATTTCTTAAAGGTATGGTGACTGAGAAATTGGTCACATACGATAACCCTGTGCGAAAACGATCGTGGTCAAAGAGCGATGAAGCACCTCAAACAGTGGCCAAATCAGGACTAACGGCCAGGAAGGTTCTGCTATGCATTTAGTGGGACTGGAAGGGGGTTATTTATTAGGAGTTGCTTCCATATGGCCAAACACTAAATTCTGATTTCTAGTGTCAACAACTGGACCGTTTGAAGATAGCAATTGGCCAATTGGGAGGTGTCGTCTTCTACAAGGACAACACTAGGCCACACACATCTACAATGACCAGAAACTTCGGGATCTTGTTTGGGAACTTTTAATGCATCCGCCATAGAGTCCGGACTTGGCACCAAGCGATTATCATATTTTTCTTGCATTGCAAAATTTTTTAAATGATAAAAAATTGGTATCTAGTTAGGATTGTGAAAATCGACTACTAGAGTTTTTTCAAATAGAGATCAGGACTTTTATGAGACAGGCATTATAAAGTTATCTTTAAAATGACAATAAATCATAAAACAAAACGGTGCATATTTAGCCCAAATCGGACATTCCGAAGCAGGTTAAATAAAGTTCTATAGTTCATATAAAAAAAATGGATTTATTTTTCCCAAATCTAATATTTACCATAAATAGATCGCATTATGCTAAACACGTTATACGATAGAGACAGATCCGGATACGAAATTTTTTTAATTTTGTCCGCTATATAACATCCAATCCAATTGGAATATAATCCTAGGGTCAAAAATCACTAAAATGGCCTTCTTGTACCTCCCCCACAATGTGTCAACTTTTTTGAAATTTTTAAATCTAATGTCTAGCGAATGGAATGTCCGATTTGACCCAAACTTTGTAAATTACAGCCGAAGTTGGGATTCTCTTCAAATGGTAACAATTTGTAAATTTCATATGAAGCGTATAGAGTATCCGATTTGGCAAAAACACATACGTAAAATATACCCAATGGTAAATCATGTGTGGTCTAAATCTAACAGACCTTAATATTTATACTAACAATATATTTGTCGCAGCTATCGGATATAAAATTCTATTATCTCTTTTACCTCAGTTCAGTTACCCAATTATTTCAATACACAATTAGTTAATTTTTTTATTCAACAAACAATCATTTTAATACAATTCTTACTTAATAACTACCTTAGTTAATATATCACAGACATATACGTATGTATATCCATACACCTACAATGTTGCCGAACAAACAAACACCGAGACCATCATCACTAAAAGTTAACATGTCATTGGCAAAAGAGTTGGTTGCAATATTAATGGCCGTTTCCAACTATTTTGCCATTTGGTAAAAGTTAATTTGTTTGCTGTTACTTTGGTTTTGACTGCCGTTAATACGACCCGACTGGCGGTGGATGGGAAATTACGTCAAATACTACACATTCAAATATTAGACATCATTGCCGTCATTTCACAGTGCAGAGCAGGCTGAGTGCTAAAAAGAAACGCTTGTCTAATACGGTATGGATATACAAATAACCAAACACCAGCAAATACCAATCAGTCAAACTACCATTCCCACCATCTTGCAGGCGAGCGTACAAAAGTAAATGTAAATAAATTAAAAACAATGGAAGAATGACAACAACAACGACAAAAAACAAAACAAACAAACCAACAATTCGAGGTAATTATCATAATTGTCAGCCATATTTAATTATGTACAACAGTCGAAAAACAGACCTCACAGTCCA